>NW_025049735.1:0-14029 GCF_019279795.1 Protopterus annectens
TAAAAATTAACAAAGAGAATGACCAGAGCAGGACAGTGAATACAAGAAAATGTTACATTTTCAGAAACAGCTGTAGCCATAATGGGTGATACTGTTTTCCTCCAAGGTGCAACAATTTCAGAGCTGGTAATAATATTAAAAGGCCAATTTAGGCACAACATTCTGTGTTTTTATTACACAATGGGCTGGATTCACGAAGCCTCTGTGTAAGAGTTATAACTCTTACATGGAGGCTGCAGTTAAACGATTGATGTCAGCATGCTCTGCATATTCATGAGAGCATGCTGAATCACACCTAAGGCTAACACGGTCCGTAAGACAGTAGGGGCGTGTCCGTAGGCCAAGCCCTGGCGGACACACCCCCAGAAGAGTAAAAGTGCCCAAAGTAAACACCCATGACAGAGTCCATGAAAATGTGAATAAACACAACACATGCCCCCACAGACTGCGAACATAAAATGTACAAATGAACATGCTATAATTTTCTTTTACATCGTAAAGATGTTGGCCCGTGGGTGCGGCGTGCCCGTAGCGCAGCCACAGTTAGCAGTCAGTGGAAAGCATATAAGAACTAAATATGCAAAGTAAGCCAAGAACCAATAGCGTAGCAGTAGAGATGTTGGCTGAAGAGCAGGCATTCATGGTTCGAGCCCCTACAACATCAATTTTTATTTTTAGCAAAATAAGCACGAAACAAGTCCCTGACAAACATGTACACATAAAATCACATTTTATGTAAAATGTAATGAAATAGCCCATTTATATTGAAGAAATGTGAGGTAACAAAATAATAAAAAATGCCAGATGTGCCCATAGCTGAGCTACAGTTTAACAGGGTGAGTGCATCTTCCCGTAGGTGAGCAGTGGTTTAACTGGTGCAAAATGAGTGCCCGTAGGTGAGCAGTGGTTTAACTGGTGCAAAATGAGTGCCCGTAGGTGAGCAGTGGTTTAACACGCTGAAACTATGTGCCCCTAGCTGAGCTGAGCGTAATATGCGTGCTGATAGCCAAATGAGGCTTAAACCAGCGTACCCCATTTGCTGGGAGCTGCGCAACGCGCAAACAAGCTAACCGACGGGCAACGTTGAGCAAGCCGTATCAAAACTGCCTTTACACAGACACACCCCTCAGCTTGTCTAGACAGTCATAAAAAATAAAAAGCAGTGGCCAGGTTTGAACCCAGGATACTATACACCATAGTCAAGGTACTGAACCACTAAGCCATGACAGCAGTACCTATAAATGCAATAATAGCAAATATATAGGAATGAATACAAACTGGAGCATGACAATGCAGGTTTAGTGAAGTTGATACAATTCCAAAATGGCCAATCACAGATATGTGCGGGAAAAACGGCCTATATAAGCCCCATAGGTGGGAATACACAGCATAAATGATTGTAGAACTGACTTGCAGCCAGAATGACAGGAGTAGGTGAGGGTAGTTGCTTTCGAGCACAGAGGTGGGGTGTTGAGGAGTCCAGGTGCATGGTCTGGCTCCTAGTCCACAATCATGAGGCCCAACTCATGCAGGGCCAGGTCCTGTGGGGAGCATATAGGGCTGAGGTGTGGGACCAGTTGGCTCATGATCTCACCAGTGCCACAGGGATTCCAAGGACTGGTGAGCAGGTCCATCACCACCATGCGGACCTGAAGAGATGCAAGCAGGACCAACTGAACCTTTGGATCCAGGAGGCCCGGCAAATGCCCAACGCCCACTACTGAGTAAGTTACATTTAATTATGTATGTAAGAAATTAAACTAGCTGATATTATGGAGATGTGTATTCCAATATTACTTCATTTATATTACAGCTGCAGGTGTCCGTTCTGCGAACCGCAGAGCCTATGGTGATAGGCTGGTGCGGTTGCGCCACCAGGCAGGTCAGTAATCCACTCCCAGTAACTGTAAAGAAATATAAAAGTATGACAGTTAGCAAAAGAGTGCAGTGTAGTCACTAAGTAATAAAATGTGCAAGTAACAGTGTAAAAGTGTTTGCAAGTATTGCTTGATTACAAAAGTGTGTTGCAGTCTGTAATCCAAACAGAAAAATGAAAATGTCTGAAATAAATTCTGAAATAAAGATGCCCCACCTGTAAGAAAATAGTACACAACCTGCAGCAGGCTGAAAAGTACAGCTGCAGAAGATGATCAAATCACATGTGTGAAATATATCCCTGTTGAAATACTGAAACATGACAGAAGTGAGACTGCTGGAAAGGATTGTAATAACTACAGGTAAAACATGTCAATAAAGCCTAGAAGTAAGTACCATCCTGAATAGTAAAATGAAAACAAGTGAGAGAGTGTGAGAAAGTGTCATGAATCCAGCAATACAGTAGTAATAACCCCTGAATAAAGTATACTGCAGTCAAGACAGAATGAAATGCATGTGAGAATCAAAACCAAACAGCGAAATCTGATCAAAGTGTTGCTGCATCAGGAATGTGTATCCCAAAATCTGGATATGTTGCTCTCAGTCTGCAATATGCGGATAGTATGATTGTCTGATATACCAAACATCCACACTTGTCTACAGCTATATAAAGCAAATGTAGCAGGATGATGTAGCTGAACAACGCTAGATATGAATGTGTATGAAGAACAATAAAATGTATATTGATGTTGCAGTAACAGTCCTATCACCAAGTTGAAATAGTTATCATATAGGAAACTGTAGTTAGAACAGTAGGGTGTATATATGTGCAGCTGTTAGAAATGTACAGCATATGTATTGGTATTAAGGTGTTAATATTATTTTCTTCACCCCACCCTATAACCACATATAACCCATCCAGCAATACAGTAGTAATAATGAATACAGTATACTGCATCACAATGAAATGCATGTAGATCACCCGATCTGTTTGTTGCTGATCTGGGTGTATAAATTATATTTGCTCTCCGTCTGAATTGCAGATGTTGATTGTCTGTTCCAAACATCCACACTTGTCTATGCTATATGCAATGTAGCAGGATGATGTAGCTGAACAAGCTGTTTGTTTTTTGGGAAAAACTTGTATATTGATGTAGCAGTAAAGTTATCACCAAGTTGAAGTAGGTATCATATAGGAAACTGTAGTTAGAAAGTAGTGTATATATATGTCAGCTATTAGAAATGTAAAACTAATTGGTATTAAGGTGTTAAATTATTTCCAACCCATAACCATATAACCCATTCCATGAAAATGGTATGTGCAATCACAATTAACCCCCTGGACAGTCCTGTTGGGTAAATTTTGCATGTCCGGACATCTCCGTTCATACACCCAAAACCTGATGGCCTGTTGCCATCAATCAACCTCAAGTTGGACTGTGTATTGCTGTTCAAATTATGCATGATGCTCGCTGTTCAATGGTGTGAATATCTGGGTGGGTTTTGGGGAAAACTAATGCATGCTGCCAGGATGGTTTTGTCACCCCAACTGTCATGACATAATGAAAAAGGGGGAAGGGGGTTCCAGACCCACCTCTCCCACCTCAGGGGGTGCACCTGGCACTAGTGCCCAGTCTGGACCCTCCGGGGGCCCTGTGCCACCTGCGGTGGCACTGCGGATGGGGCTGCCCTCTGCAAGTGTGGCCGGAGGAGCCACCACTCACCCTCAGTGTCCACTGTGGTGCAACAGGACTCTGTTTGCCCCACACCAGCTTGAGGCACAGGTGGCCCCATGCCTGTTGCCTGGCCTAAACCCCGCACAGCCCTGTCCTGGGCAGTGAAGGAACAGTGGCAACTGCCTATGGGTGGGGATATCAGTTCCACTGTTGCCATCTGGGGGCTCATGGGCTCTGGATATTCAAACCTCCGTCCCGTCAATTGTGTGTGTCATACACACCCCCCTGTATGCATCTTGTTTGTCTTGTCTGTTGACCTACCCAACCTACCTCCCCAGCTATACCGACTTCCTTCACCTGCATACCACTCTCACCTAAAAAAAAGGGCACTCTGTACCCAAAAAAAAATTCCCCATACATAGCTGCCCATTCCACATGTCTGCTGGACATGGAAACTATCAATTACAATTGGCTGTACAACAAGTATTATTGTTGTCCTGACACCTCTCTCAGGGTGGAAGGTTTCAAATGTCACACCAAATTACATACATATGCACAGCTGTTGCTGATGAAGAAATGGGCAGCTATGGGCCTTACCTACATCCCTCCTGAAAACCCCAAGCTTGTTTCCCTACTGTCTTACCCTCTTTGTGACCCCCCCCCTTTCCTGTCTCCCCATTTTCATTTCTTTCAAAGAAAATAGCGCAGGGGGCCAGAGTAAGCACTGTTAAGCGGTTGTAAGTGGGTGTGGCGTGTGAGCTAAATGCCAGTGCTTGCGTGAGCTCCAAACCAGCTAACCCAGTTACAACTGCTTAAAAGTGCCTTAGTCATTTGATTGACAGGTCCTGTAGTCAGTTCAAAAGCAAAATAAAATCCCACTGTCAGTCCCAAACCCAGGACCTTGGAAACAGTAGTCTGTATGACCTACCACTAAGCCATGACTCTTATACAAAAACATTGTGCTAAAATAAATATAACATGTAATAGTAGTGGTGAATGTAAAGGGAATATAGGATGTGTAGTACACAAAGCATGTCATTTAGAATTACTGTCAAAACTAGTGGTTTTCCATAATAGTGGTGTGCGGACAGAAACAGCCATGCTAGTTGGTAGCTTGTAGGTAATAATGTCAGTTAATGTACTTTGTAAATGTATGTTTTTTACATATATATATATATATATATATATATATATATATATATATATATATATATATATAATATATATATATATATATATATATATATATATATATATATATATATTTTCTGTATATATTGTAGGTGTCATTCTGCATACACCCCTACGGGGAACGGGAGAGAGGAATGGAGAAATGTGAATCTACAACACAGCCTGAATCATGAGAGAGATACTAACCTTTACACTCACAGAACAGTGTCCACAGCATACCAGCATGGTCCCCCAATCTGAAAGGGCAACGCCTTCTCACATACCCTTTATAGCACTGTCCTGAAATCACAGTGAGAACTGCAATCAGTACACAACTGGCTGCATGCAATTAGCAAATGCTGGCTTACAATGGTGCAGAGGCATCACATGGACCTATGCAGATACCTACAAAAGCATCCTGTACTAACACTCCACATGCAACGTTCATTGCACTGTCTGGAAGCAGAGAGGGGAGAGACAGACAGAGACAGAGAGAAAAACACACGCTACACACTGTGAGTCTAAGCTGTCAGCAGTGACAGTAGCAAGCCCAGCAGCAGCAAGCAGAAGCAGTGTAACGAACCAGCCACAAACACAGGTAATGTAAAGTAGCAGGTTAATAGTCTGCATACTGTGAACCCTCCAAATTGTCATAGGTCTGTATCTATAGGTATGTCCATGTGATATGTTGTGTGTACGATTCCACCAAAAGGGATGACTATACATTACATGTCAGTCAGTATTAGGCCATGATCCTGGCAGCAGTTGTCTGTGCATTGCCCTCAGCAATGGCTGTAGTGACTGTTTTGAAAGGTCAGCCAGGTTCAAAAGGCAGGATCAGCCCATCACAAAGGCAAACTGGCTGGGAACAAGTGTCTGCAGGTACCCAATATCACTGCGCCCATACTGAATAATTCCATAGATTAGCAGACCAGGCCGGTTATGCATATGATGTGGTAGTTCCCAGGGTCAGTAGAGGTGTCTCCTTAGTGGTGTGGGCCACTGTTGCTGTATGCCAGTATCCAGGTACATATCCTGTAGTAGCCAAGATTAATTATCAGTCTTATATGCATTTTTTCCTCTTGGAGTGCATGCACACATCCAGGGATACCATCAGGTCACACTGATGCTGTGTGTTCTGCTTTGCTGAGGCCCATCACCTGGACAGGGGAGATGATGTGGAGGTTAGATAGAGCTGTGAAAACTAAATGAACTGGGGGGGGAGAAGGAGGGTGATGTGCACTGAACCTGTCTGCAAGAATGTTGCCAATATCTGTGTGTTTGGTGAATGCTAAGTAGGTGTGTATTAACAGAGAGCATATCTGAGGCATTTGGTCCATATGTGTAACATAACTGAAGAAGGCCTTGTGGTTATCCATAGTGTTTGTGGCCATTTCCCTCCCAGAGTAGGCCATGGCCGTTATGAGAGACCGTAGCATAGTACCAGTGCTGACCACAGATGCCTTCCCTTAATGTGACTCTGCTCTGTCCTGCAGTAGCCTCCTGCAATTGTTATACAATCTGCCTCTGTCTGGGGTCCACCGGACAGGATGCCTAACCTTTGTGCATAGGGTCTGGGTTAGAAATGTGTGTGCAAGTTCCATGCAATCAGTGGGATGTCCATGATAAGCATTTGCAAAGGGGTCAGCAGTGTGGGTTGTGGCTTCCACTGGCCCAGTGTGCTGCATGGATACCATCTCAGTCCTAACAAGTGAATAACTGTCTAATCACATACATATCAAAGTAGTCTACTGTGCTGGTGGTGGGATATGTATATCCAGGCTGAGTAACTTGTGTCCACATCACACTAGTGGATGGCGTCCCACATACAGTACCTTGGGATGAACCCCCAGAGTGTGGTTGTGCATTCGACCTGTCAGGGGCTGACTGATGGAGCATGCTACTATGTTGTGTGGAATGTGGCAGGTATTGTTGCACAGGTGTTGGCTGAGCACTGATATCTGGCCATGTACCTGTGTATCCACCACGAACACACATGCAACATATGGAGTAGTAGTATATCACTACACATGAGTATCATGTATAGTATGTGTGCCATATATGCTGACATAGTCTGCTGATATCCTGTTTGTGTTCTCTTCCAGGAGATGGCGATCAGCGTAATCCTGCCTACTCTGAGAAGAGCCTGGTGCGGAGTATGACATACTGTTTTCCGCACCAGTCAGAATCAGCAGGAGAGGGCTGCACTGTGGCAAGACCTTGCCCTGTAGGGTAAATGACATTGGCACGCATAATAGGACATATGAGCAGGTACAACATCACTGCAGTGATTTAATCAGAAATGTCCATCAGCTGCATCGGATATCCAAAAGCAACAGGTTGGCACAGGAGGTGGGGGGGCCCACACATCCCCCTCACCAGACTGGAGGGCTACTCCTAAGTGTTGTGGCTCCACCCCCGAACAGCAACAGCAATACCCCTGCATCATAATGGAGGCTGGATCCACACAGCACGACATGGAGCATGCAGGTAATATGCCATATTTACACTTTACTGTTCTGTACACTGTTAGTTTATGCATGTGTAAGGTTTTCCGTGGTATGTAGCTGTCATCATAGTATGTAATTGTGCATGTGATATTGGCAATATCAGCAGCTGACGGTGAAAGGCAACTGGTGTACTACTGCACTGTATCATATGCAGTATCAATGGCACAGTTGTGCCCACTGACATTAATCTCATCATTTCTGCAGGTCCCTCCGGGGTTACAGCAAGGCAGGCCATCCATGCTGGTGAGTGTGTTTAACAATACCTATAATAGTCCTGATAGTGCTAGTAACACTAGTGTAACTCAGTAGTGCTCTGTGTGTATACTGCGGGGTGTGCATGTGTGCAGGTGTGCCTCTGCCCATGTGTGCATGGGGCATGGGGCAGGTGTGCCTGTGTCCACATGTGCATGTGTGCCTGTGTCCATGTGTGCATGTGTGCATGTGTGCCTTTGTCCACGTGTGCATGTATACATGTGACCATTGCATGTGGCATGGGGCCCATGTGTCATGTGTCCACGTGTGCATGTGTGCATGTGTCCATGTGTGCATGTGACGTGCATGTGTGCATGTGTGCATGTCAGTGCATGTGGGTGCATGTGTGCTGTGTGCATGGGGCCTGTGTGCATGTATGCATGTGTGCATGTGTGCCTGTGTCCACGGTGCATGTCTGCATGTGTGCCTGTGTCATGTGCATGTGTGCCTGTGTCCATGTGTGCATGTGTCCATGTGTGCATGGGGCATAAGTGCATCACTGGTAACATTGTGTGACACTGTAAACTGTGTTTCCTGTCTTCCTCCCACAGGTTCTGGTGCTGCTCTGGTGTCCTGCAGCAGGGAACCTGAATCTGGTGCCACAGGTACTGGTAATGATGATATCTGTGTAATGGTACAGGAAGGTGTGTCAGGGTCCACCATTGGTCAGCCAATTGACAGTACACAGCTGTCAACCCCATCATTGTGCACAGTCATCCTGCCAGTACATCCTTTGTCACCATTGTCCCTAGGTGATGGACGGGAATACAGTGGGCATTGACCAGGGTAATGTGATATCTGTGGCACATGCTTCCCCACACAGCAGCCATGGACAGGGTCCTGCGATGGTACCACACAGACAGTTGCCCATGGGTTCTCGTGGGAGCATCCGTGGCATACTGCCTCTGGCAGCTGCCCAAAGAGGTCTGTCAACCTCAGCTATGTTTCGGGCTGTCATGCAGGCACAGTCGCATATGGACAGGGTCTGAGGGAGCTGAGAGCATGTCGCACAGCCATGACTGACAGTATGTGTGACATCGCGGATGCTATCCGTAATTTCACCAATGTCATAGACAGATGTTGTGGGGACATATTACAGCAGTTCCACAACCAAATGTCCATGAGCCAGGGCAATGGTGGGCGTGGCGCGGCGTGGCGTATGCCGCAACAGCAGCAGCTGGCAGTCGTGTGGATGACAACAGGCTGCCCCCCATAGTGAGCAGCAGCCCCAGCAATGCTGGGTCTGTGCTGTCATTGAAACGCCCCAGGAGACCATGTGCACGTGGCTCTGGACAGTCCCAACAGGGACCTGTGTCCAGTCAACACACTCCAGCTTCTGATGACAGTACCTAGTCTGGCTTAGTACTGGATAGGGTCCGTAGCACCCCTGCGAGGCACAGGTACCGTGTCCGTGCCCACAGACACTGATCTGTATGACCTGCCAGGTGCAGTCTGTGGCTGTCCACAAACCCCTGTATATGGCAGCCATGAGGTGGAACTGTGTGGCATACACACATGTGAAATGTTAACACCTAGGGCACCACATACATGCACACACTGCACCAACAGTGCCCCACCCTGTACTGCTGCCCCTCACCAACACACACACACAAAATGTCAATTGGTGGTATCAGTGGCAGATTTAGGCATACCTACTTCACACCCTGTGCATATGATGACACTGTGCCACCTCCTGCAATCTCCAACATCATTGCGGAAACAGGTAAACACATTGCTGATGCACAGGGTGACTACATAGAAGTGTATTAGTAGTATCATGTTGGTAACAGTACAGTGTGCTGATATGACTGTGGGTATATCCCAGCATGCCTGATGCAGTAACCGTATGAATGTCCTGAATTGTTATCTGCACCCATAGTACGTACCAAAGTGTAACAGCTGCACATTATATGCCGGTGGTAAGGATTTCAACAGATAGCCACATACATGGGTAGCACAGGGGGGAAGCTAATGCAAGTAGTGATATGCAATGATGGACATGTAAAGTGATGGTGTCAAGTTGCCCAAAATGACTATGCAATGTGTATGTTTGTGCATGTTGATATTTTGCAGTACCATGTAATCCAAATCACAATTAACTATGACACAATATCAGTTCTACCATGGGCATATGCGCTGAGTATTCCTGGGGACATGTTGATAGTGCCTACATAGTTGCATTGTTAATTACTGTTAGTGTTACCCCTTCTTTGTTGTACAATGAACTACTTCCAGCCCTGCTTACTGTAGCTTTGTTTGCATGCATGTTCGCTTGGGGTTCCTAGTAACACTGTTTACCCCTGCAATCCAGAGTTACAGTGCTTCTGGGGACTCCTAGTGAAAGTTGCATAGCGTACGATACGTATGTCAAGTTTACACATGACAGAATTTCACTGTCCGTCCTGTTCCTATGCGTTGCCTGTGACACATTGCACATGTCTTACCTGGATTTACCCACGTGTGCAGTCATATATGCCAGTGCTATGAAACAGTAGCAGTACCCCACACATACACACCTTCAGTATGTTGTTCCCCATTGGCCCTATGTGTTGGTACTCACCATGGCAATCACACTACTAGAGTAGCATGTGCAAAGGTAACCTGTGAATCACCTCTATGGTCCAGTTGTGGTTTATGTGAGTCATGTGGCAATGTCACAGCTGCCACATGTATGCAGTCAGCCATCACCCTTGGCCAGGAACGTACAACACATGTGTGGGATGCCACCACATAGCCAATCTGGGAACTGAGCTCTCTGAACCCAGTAATGCCATACCCTGTCAGGTGGCATGTAATATTACAGTGATTACAATACAAGACAGACATAGACACACACTGACAGCATGCTGAACACACTGGGCATACGTGGGGACTCAGAATAGCATCCTGCCTGAGCATCACACACCTCCGCAGCTGGCACACAGGCATATGTTCCATCGGGAAAAGCGCACATGCCACACATGGCACACACATCCCATGTCCCACACACTCACAGCCTGTAGGGCTACACAACACACCTGCTACAGATGTGTCAGGTACCTTTCTTGGGTGCTGCACTGGGGTCCCGCTCAACAGGCTGTATCTGGTGAAGGTCACAGTGATATGCCTCAGGGGCACTATGGTCCACCACAGAACACATGCATACAGGTCAGTCAGAGGCATGGACACATATGACTCAGTCATTGACCATGCCACTATGGATGACCTGAGACATACCTCCCTGGACTACATGATAGGGAACATAGAATGGATCTCTCAGCATGTGGCACGGGCCAGTATGAGCCTGATCTTGGTTGCCAACATACCCCCACCAGGTATGCTACCACTATATGTAGGAAGGGTGTTGTATGTCTACATTCTGCTCAGTCTCCAATGTCATTCATAGGGTATCCCAGGCTGTCAACGTGCTTACATGCTAGGAAGCCACAATGATGTGCAAGGGTCAGCTCCGTGACACCCATGGCCCATGTATATTGGCAAGCTCTTTGATACACACATACTGCCTTATGCTGCAGGACACGGATTACATAGCCACCTCCACGGGTATCACACAGGTTAGGACACTAACAGTCCTGCTACACAACACCAGCAGTGTACACCGCAAGATGCATGCACTGGACACTGTCCTCAGCACGGTGAACTGCAATGTCTGTGCAGTACCAGAGTCCTGATTCATGGCTCACAGGTGCAACCAATCACTGCCAGGTTATGCCTCATACCATGCCTGTCATCCCCTACACATGTAACACACATAGACAGTGGGGTGGTATCCCAAGGCACCACAGATACACACACCTACAGGTTGTTGGCACAGCACAAAGCATCAGGGCCTAATCATGTGCAGCTAACAGTGTGTCGGACTGCCATCTGGTTCATAGCCTGGCACACACAACCCTCCCATACACAGGAAAACCACCTATCCTCCATAACAACACTGGCAATATGACAGTCTCAAGAACTGTCTTTATATGGCTGGACTGCATCCAGCCAAACATTGTGCGTGAGCATTACTGTAGCTACAACACACTAGTTGAAGGGTTCACAGCATGTGGTCACTGAATTGCAGTGGAATGACATGTTACCACTCCCACAACAGGTGGGAACATGCAGCACATGTACATCAACTACATGTAGACTATATGGCCCAGACCAGATGTGTATCCCCTGCTGTAGGTATTTTACCATATACACCCACACTGTATAGACACATACCTGCGGCCTGCACAGTAAGACACAGTCATATTATGCTTTGTAAATACCATTTATCCACTCAATGCATGTGTCAGACATGGTAACTACTGCAGGTCACAGGTATTTATATGTGTCACACATACATCATGTGTGCAATGCCATTGCTGGTTTAGGCAATGGCATGCATTGTTATGCACAAAGACCCACACAAGGTCATAATGTGTGACACAACCACACGTGGCAGTTGTGGGTTACCAAAACATACCTATCTGTACTCTGACAATGGTAATAGACCCAGTAGCAGAGCGCACTATTGGCATTACTGGCCAACTAGCCCTGTTTGGCTGTGCTGATAGTGTGGTGACACCCCCTGTGTTTACTGGGGGAATATGCAGCATCTGGTATATTGTAGTATCTGTCAAAAGGATCTGTTCTCTCACACTTGCATTTACACACACCCTACTACCCCCCCACACACACTTGCTAGATTCATACCCCTTCCTAACTAAGTCACGACAAGTAAGAGAGACGCATTAGCGAAGCGCACTATTCAGATTACTAGATGGTTCCTCTTCTCTGGCTATACTTATAGGATGCTGACATCATCAGTGTTTTGAAAGGGTAATGTGCATCAGGTAGTGTGATCTCCTGATTGCCAAAACTAACATGTTTTTCATACAGAAATGCACACACACAAACTCCCCACATCCAAACACACACACTTGCCGGTTTCAAATCCCTACCTAAATATGATGGCACTTGAGAGTGACACTGTAGCAGATTGCGCTATTCTGATTACTGGTAGATGTTTCTTCTCCAGCTGTATGTATAGGGTGCTGACATCATCACTGTTTGGAAAGGGTAATGTGCATCATGTAGTGTGATCTCCTGATTTCAAAAAAGCACATGTTTTTCATACAGAATTGCACACACACAGAGTCCCCAATCCAAACGCACACATATGCCATTTATAGGTTTCAAACTCCTACCTAACTATATTATGACACTCGGGAGAGCATTAACATAGCGTGCTATTTGAATTACTGGGGGGGTTTTTTTTCCTGCTGTACTTATAGGGTGCTGACATCATCCGTACTTAGATAGAGGAATGTGCATCCTGTAGAGTGCTTTCACAGTTGCCAAAAGGGGCATCTCACACAGACTTGCACACACACTAACCCCCCCACACACACTGGGCAGTTGAGGATTCAAACCCCTACCTAACTATGTTATGACATTCGAGACGGACGATTAGCAGTGCTATTCGCATTACTGGGAGGTTTCTCTTCTCCTGCTGTACTTATAGGGTGCTGACATCATCAGTGTTTAGAAAGGGGAATGTGCATCCTGTAGTGTGTTCTCCTAGTTGCCAAAAGGAATTTCCATACAGACTTGCCCCACACTAATCCCCTCCACACACACTGAGCATTTGCAGGATTCAAACCCCTACCTAACTATGTTATGACACTCGTGACAGACGCATTAGCGGAGCGCGCTACTCGCATTACTGGGAGGTTTTCTTTCTCCTGCTGTACTTATAGGGTGCTGACATCATCAGTGTTTAGAAAGGGGAATGTGCATCCTGTAGTGTGTTCTCCTAGTTGCCAAAAGGGATATTTCTTTCATACAGACTTGCACACACACAAACCCCCTCCACACATGCACTGAGCATTTACAGGATTCAAACCCCTACCTAACTATGTTATGACACTCGTGACAGATGCATTAGCGGAGCACGCTATTCGAATTACTGGGAGGTTTCCCTTCTCCTGCTGTACTTATAGGGTGCTGACATCATCAGTGTTTAGAAAGGGGAATGTGCATCCTGTAGTGTGTTTTCCCAGTTGCCAAACGGGACATTTCCTTCTCACAGACTGTCACACACACAAACCCCACTCATGCACCCACACACACTGAGCATTTGCAGGATTCAAACCCCTACCCAACTATATTATGACACTTGAAGGAGACGCATTAGCAAAGTGCACTATCCGAATTAGTGGGCATCTGTTCTGCACCTGCAGTATTTATAGGGTGCTGACATCTTTATTTCTACAGAGGTATGTACATGTAGTACTACCAGTCAGGTGGGGGATAGCATATATATGCATTTGCAGCCATCTACATCAGGGTCAGATATGCACATCGCACTGGCAGGTTATGTTCTATACCATGCTTTGTGACCACAGGACCTGTAACACACAACACAACCCGTCCAGAACACCACACCCACATCCAGGACACACACTTAGTTCCCTGGGAACAGTGCCGGATATGCAGGTGTTCACATACACCATTCCAGTTGTTAACATCAGGTACAGGCATATTGTGTGTGAGAACTACTCAGGCCCTCCC
>NW_025049736.1:0-14982 GCF_019279795.1 Protopterus annectens
AATTGAATTTTTTTAAAAAGTGCAGATGGGGAAGGAAATTACTTAAATTCTCTTATATGTCTAGTTGAATACAGCTAGATCTTAGCCGGCCAAAGCTGAGGTTTTTCAGCAGAAAATATTTCAAACTGTACCACTTAAATAGGCAAGGACAGGAAATCAAAGAATGTGGCTACCCCACACCTGCAATTACTAGCAAATAATAAAATTCAGCAAGCACTGACTAAAGAGCAGAGCCAGAACTTCCAGTTCAGTTAATATTCCTGCAACACAGTTAAATCAATTTAAATACTGTATTTTTTGAAAAGAAGTGCAGATAAAGGTACTTAAATTCTCTTATATGTCCAGTTGAATACAGCTAGATCTTAGCTGGCCAAAGTTGAGGTTTTTAAGCAGAAAATATTTCAAACTGTACCACTTAAATAGGCAAGGACAGGAAATCAAAGAATGTGGCTACCCCCACACCTGCAATTACTAGCAAATAACAAAATTCAGCAAGCACTGACTAAAGAGCAGAGTCAAAACTTCCAGTTCAGTTAATATTCCTGCAACACAGTTAAATCAATTTAAATACTGTATTTTTTGAAAAAAATTGCTGATAAAGGTATTTAAATTCTCTTATACGTTCAATTGAATACAGCTAGATCTTAGCCGGCCAAAGCTGAGGTTTTTAAGCAGAAAATATTTCAAACTGTACCACTTAAATAGGCAAGGAAAGGAAAGGAAATCAAAGAATGTGGCTACCCCCACACCTGCAATTACTAGCAAATAATAAAATTCAGCAAGCACTGACTAAAGAGCAGAGTCAAAACTTCCAGTTAAGTTAATATTCCTGCAACACAGTTCAATCAATTTAAATACTGTATTTTTTGAAAAAAAGTGCAGATAAAGGTACTTAAATTATCTTATACGTCCAGTTGAATATACCTAGATTTTAGCCGGCCAAAGCTGAGGTTTTTAAGCAGAGAATATTTCAAACTGTACCACTTAAATAGGCAAGGACAGGAAATCAAAGAATGTGGCTACCCCCACACCTGCAATTACTAGCAAATAATAAAATTCAGCAAGCACTGACTAAAGAGCAGAGTCAAAACTTCCAGTTCAGATAATATTCCTGCAACACCGCTCAATCAATTTAAATACTGTATTTTTGAAAAAAATGTGCAGATAAAAGTACTTAAATTCTCTTATACGTCCAGTTGAATACAGCTAGATCTTAGCCGGCCAAAGCTGAGGTTTTTAAGCAGAAAATATTTCAAACTGTACCACTTAAATAGACAAGGACAGGAAATCAAAGAATGTGGCTACCCCCATGCCTGCAATTACTAGCAAATAGTACAATTCAGCAAGCATTGACTAAAGAGCAGAGTCAAAACTTCCAGTTCAGCTAATATTCCTGCAACACAGTTCAATCAATTTAAATACTGTATTTTTTGAAAAAAAGTGCAAATAAAGGTACTTAAATTATCTTATACATCCAGTTGAATACAGCTAGATGTTAGCCGGCCAAAGCTGAGGTTTTTAAGCAGAAAATATTTCAAACTGTACCACTTAAATAGGCATGGACAGGAAATCAAAGAATGCGGCTACCCCCACACCTGCAATTACTAGCAAATAATAAAATTCAGCAAGCACTGACTAAAGAGCAGAGTCAAAACTTCCAGTTCAGTTAATATTCCTGCAACACAGTTAAATCAATTTAAATGCTGTATTTTTTTTAAAAAAAGTGCAGATAAAGGTACTTAAATTCTCTTATACGTCCAGTTGAATACAGCTAGATCTTAGCCGGCCAAAGCTGAGGTTTTTAAGCAGAAAATATTTCAAACTGTACCACTTAAATAGGCAAGGACAGGAAATCAAAGAATGTGGCTACCCCCACACCTGCAATTACTAGCAAATAATAAAATTCAGCAAGCACTGACTAAAGAGCAGAGTCAAAACTTCCAGTTCAGTTAATATTCCTGCAACACCATTAAATCAATTTAAATACTGTATTTTTTGAAAAAAAGTGCAGATAAAGGTACTTAAATTCTCTTATACGTCCAGTTGAATACAGCTAGATCTTAGCCGGCCAAAGCTGAGGTTTTTAAGCAGAAAATATTTCAAACTGTACCACTTAAATAGACAAGGATAGGAAATCAAAGAATGTGGTTACCCCCACACCTGCAATTACTAGCAAATAGTACAATTCAGCAAGCACTGACTAAAGAGCAGAGTCAAAACTTCCAGTTCAGTTAATATTCCTGCAACACCGTTAAATCAATTTAAATACTGTATTTTTTTTAAAAAAAGTGCAGATAAAGGTACTTAAATTCTCTTATATGTCTAGTTGAATACAGCTAGATCTTAGCCGGCCAAAGCTGAGGTTTTGGTGAGGTTTTTATGCAGTTTTGTATATGTATGTCAAATGTAAGATTATATGCTCATATGTAAGTACTAGGCTAGCTACCTTTGCAGGCCATTTTAATTTAGGCAGTTTCCCTTTTTTGCATTAGAAGCAACTTATCCCGTTTGGTGATAGATTGGCCTTATCTGTCCCATGGTTGACACTTGTATATTACCCCTAATGAGAATAACTGGGATCATACCATAGATAATTTGAGGAGATCCATGCATAGGATAAAATATTTAGGAGCTGCATCAGTCCATTATTAGTGCAGGGGCAATCCTGGGGTAAATTTTCTGTTTCCCATCCATAGACCTAAGTTACACTTGAAAATAGACAGAGCTGAACTTTGTTTTATGTGGATGGGGAGTCTGTTCCATAGCAGTGGTATCCTCTGAGAAATATGAGGTTTAGATCCCTGGATTAAGTATTTCTGAGGCCATCTGACTTACTGATATGCGATAAATCCATCAGTAATTGGTCAGAGGATGTCTTCTATGACAAGCACAGGTCATGGTTTAGCAGTTTTCTGTTTTGTTTTGACTTAAGACGAGTTTACGTTCGCTACTTCTACTACTGTTGTCTGATCTGATTAATATACAGTGATTAACTAGAAATATATGGACTGAAAATCTTCCACACAAAGAAGTTTCTTACACTGTTTTGTTTTTGGACCCACTACACTTTAGTGGGTTGTTTTGAGACTTCGGGGATACCACAGAGATTACTTGAGTTTCTATAAAGACTTCCAAGTAGGCCACAGTGTTCTCTGAGTTTGTGAGGGTTTGAAATTTAGCTATGCCATCACTTAATAGCATATGGTTAGTCTTGGAAAAGTTCTTAAAGGTTCTAGGAGTTGCTGGAAGTTAAGGCTTTATATTTATCTGTTGTTGCTACATGTGTAGTGTAGGTGCCTGCTTTTGTGACTGCTGTTATGCCTTGTTAAAATCTGTTACAGTCAGCTAGAGTGCATACCCCAGGGGTGACAGCTGCAAACCTTCTTCCTCTTAGCCCACCCCCACCCCTTTCATCAGTTTCACTGTTGATACATTTTGCATAACTTATTTGTTTTCTGTTAAGTTATTTAGCCCCTCTCGATAGAGTCATAGCCTTCAGTCCCTCCCCTCAATACTTATTCTTCACTAATTAAACACCAAACAGAGGTGCAAAGTCTCCAGCTGCTTTTATCTGTAGCTACATTGTGTGCAGCAAACAATGAGCAAAGGGGAATACAAACATAAAAGAGAATAAAATCTGCCATTGCAGACTAGTAAGCAGCATAGAACTTCTACCTGTGGTGTACTCTTACTCATAGTTTTTCTTGGAGAAACCTTCCAGTCCTTGAACAAGTGTGTCTGTATGTTTACCTTATTTCCCTAGCTGTCCTTTGCTAATTAGTTAGGTTAGCAAAGTGCCTTGGATTCTCCCCTGCTACTTTAAAGGGGGACTATCTCACATTTTTTGCTAGAGGAGTTTGTTTACATTTTAGTACTGTGTAAGTCACGTGTTCACCTAGAGGCAAGGTTTTCACAGAGCCTTGTTAGCATACTGCAGGTCAGATTACACAAACTCTCAGTGGGGGTTGTTAGAGGAAGTGCTTAGAACTTACAGCTGCAGTTTGTCCTTTATTTTCCTTCCCCCACTCATGAGTAATTAGATTTGCTGAATGACTGGATTTTACTCAGCTAGAGATGCTATCTTGTCACAGACAGACCTGGAGCCTCTTTAGCAATGAAGTGAAAGCTACTTCACTATGTACTTGTTTTTTGCAGAACTGTGTCTAATAATTATTCAAGCCTAGGCAACAGTATTTTCATGCTTGTTGCTACAAATATTTTTCCTTCCACTAGCAATTATTTTTACCTTTCTTTCCACTTCACTAACTACCTTGATTATAACAAGCTCAGATGCTCATAAGCCTAGTACTTATTGTACAGCAGGAACTTCTTGTAACGTTTGTTAATGTCCATTATGTACTTCACAGATAAAGATTATAGTTGTGTACTGATGTACTACGTTCATCTGTAAATATGTTGTAAGTAATTGCTATGTAAATTGTTAATCGCTATGTAATCCCATGTAACTACTGTCTGTTTATTTTAACTGTAGAGCTTTTCTCCCCGGGCCTCTGCTGAAAATGGACCTACGTCCAGTCGGACACTCCCGGTCAACAAATATAAATAAATACATATGGTTTATTATTAGTGTTGCTTGTGTGTGTGTGTGTGTGTGTGTGTGTGTGTGTGTGTGTGTGTGTGTGTGTGTGTGTGTGCGGATGTAGATGCACTTTCATAATCATACAGATTTTCCTTCATTTTACAGCACAGCATTGCTTTGGACAGTTGTGCCTTGCAAAGAAACATGCTCAGTAACAAATGTCCAAACATTCTAAAAGAATAAAATATTTTGCATTTTTTCTCTAAAAATGTCATGCAGAGTTGGAACTGGATCTAATCACTGTTCTAATAGTATTTTCTCTTTAGCTGATGCTGTATTTTCTCCTTCAGAAATCACACCTTAACTATTTGCATACCTCTCAACGGTACCAAATTCCTCTGCAAATATTGGTTTTGAGGGCAAAATATTGGGGTGCCACGAATTCACGAGTGGCCCCTTTAATTTCTGAGTTTCACAGTTTTATTTTTTTGAATTTGCTGCTGAAGTCATCATATGCGATGACGTCAGCTTCAACAGGTAGGCAGACAGCCTGTCTGTCAGAATGCAGAGCCACTCATTATTAGTGTACTTCATTTAGTTTAACTTGTAGAGAAGGTGCCAGTGCGCCACATGTTTTATTCAGGCAGTGCAGCACAGACATCATAGCATATCTTTTTCTTCCTCCCGAGTCCAGGTAAGGCAAAAAAAAAAAAAGACTGTAAGGCTTATTGCCTTATGTTCTTGCAAGAGAAACTTAAGCTAAAATGAAAACCGGGTCAGCACTCGGCAGTTCTTAATGTGTGAGAAGTAGAACGGCAGTCTGCAAACGTGTAATACTACTATGTATTTGCATATTGCTTGCTTCTGTTAAGGTGCAGGAAGTGTATTGCTTTTTTTCTGGTTAAGCTGGCCCGAAATGAGAAACGGCAGTTCTAATGTGCAAAAGTGAGAACAGCAGTCTGCAAAAGTCTATATATTGCTTGCTTGACTGTTAAGCTTCTAATTCTGTGCAGAAAGTGTCCCATTTCAAGCAAATTTGTTTCTTATTGCAATGCTGCTGGTGGTTCAGTCCGAGTCTCTGACTCCATTCTGAAATCCATAGTGCCGTAGTTCAGAGAGTGCATGTAAAGAACTGTTGTAGTTCTGCTGCATTTTGCATATTGCTTGCTTCTGTTAAGGTGCAGGAAGTGTACTGCTTTTTTTTCTGGTTAAGCTGGCCTAAAATGCGAAACGGCAATTCTAACGTGTGAGACCGAGAACGGCAGTCGGCAAAAGTGTGTGTATTGCTTGTCTGTTCTGTGCAAAAAGTGCCCCATTTCAAGCAAGTAAGTTTGTTTCTTATTGCAATGCTGCTGCTAGTTCAGTCCGACTCCGTTCTGAAATGGTCAGTGCTGTGGTTCAGAGAGTGCATGCAAGGAACTGTTTTAGTTTTGCTGCTGAATGTAAGCAGATAGTTCATAGAGCGCTGCTCATTCATTTGCTGTAGTTCAGAGTGCATGCAAGGAACTGCTGCTCATTTGTAATTATTTCTGTTGCTGACTGTGTAATTCTGCCTAGGAAATACTCGTTCCTCATAGTGGTGAAATGAAGTGATGTAGTTCCTTCATTTGTATGTAGTGCATGTAAGGAACTGCTGAGCTGCTCATTTGTAATTCTGTTGCTGTATAGTTCTGCCTAGGAAATACTCGTTCCTCTTTCTGCATAGTGGTGAAGTGCCGGAGCTCATAAAGCACATTCTGCATATGAAATACTCTGTCTTCGTTCTGCACAGTGTGTGTGTGTGTGTGTGTGTGTGTGTGTGTGTGTGTGTATATATATATATATATATATATATATATATATATACACATACACACACACACGTTTTTTAATACTTTCTTATAATTGCTTACATTTTCTTGAAAGCCAGATATTTAGAGACATGTATTTTGTATAATGCTGCACTAATTGTATTGTTTGTTATACGTATTTTGTGCATATATTCTCCACTCTCCAAAATACTAGAGAGATGCATACATTCTCACGTCTCAGACTACCTCCTTACTAACAACCTCCTTTCCAATACTCAGCATGGTTTCCGACCAAACCATAGCATCACCACTGCCTTACTCTCCTTTACTAACACTATCCTTCAGCATAAAAACAATGGCTATCTCTCCTCTGCTACTTTCCTAGACCTATCTAAAGCAGTTGACATGGTCCCACACAAACAACTCATCTCTGTCCTCAATAACCTATCCTTCTCTCAATCAGTCACCAACTGGTTTCAGACTTACCTGTCTGACCGCCAACAATCCGTTGTATGGCAGAATGACACATCTCCCCAATTACCTGTCTCCATAGGGGTTCCCCAAGGATGCATCATTGGACCCCTACTCCTCTCTGTTTTCACCAATAATATAATAATATCGCCTCTGCCACCAAACATGGCACACTCATACAATACGCAGATGACTCAACCATCATCTGCTCAGCCCAGTCCTTACCCAAACTGCAAAAAGTCACACAAGAAGCCTTTTCCTCTGTTGAAACTTGGTTATCCAATGCCCAATTAATACTCAAGCCAAACAAAACTAAACTAGTCATCTTCCAACCCACCAAACATACTCAAAACAACTCTCACTTTAACATCACAGCAAAAGACAACACCTCTAGATACCCAACTGAACACACCAAATTGCTAGGAGTGGAAATAGACAAACTAAAATTTGATATTCACATATCCATGACCATAAAAAAGTCCACAAAAAACTAGGAGCGTTATATGGAAATAAGCAACTTATCACCAAAGGAGCAAAGATTTCAATAGTAAATTCCCACCTTATCTCCACCCTACTTTATGCCTCTCCAATATATACCAACCTAAGGCAATGCGATCTAAACAAGCTAGAGACCTGCTACAACAAAATCGCCAAATTCGCCACAGGGGCATCCTACCATAGTCACCACTGTCTCTCACTTGCTGAACTGGGCTGGCTTGAACTCCCTCACCTCCTTCAATGGTATCAACTGTCACTCGCCCACAAACTAGTAAACCATCCACTAAATGTCCCATCCCTCCAGAATCTACTCCAACCCTATCGCACCACCAGGCCACTAAGATCCAGCAACAAAAATCACTTGCAGATCACTAAAGTCAATAACTCTGCTGATGAAGCACTATTTTCTTGCGCCATAGCCAAATTATGGAACGCCCTCCCACCCACAATTACCTCCGTACCATCATGCACCCACTTCAAAACTTTACTAAAGTGCACCTAAAAACATGCTGGCTATTGCCCTTGCAACTCCCACTCTAATATCACCTACCCCATCCAACCACTACCTTTCTTTCCACCCCACTAACTACCTTGATTATAGCAAGCTCAGATGCTCATAAGCCTAGTACTTATTATACAGCAGGAACTTTATTGTAACATTTGTTAATGTCTGTTATGTACTTCACAGATAAAGATTCTAGTTGTCTACTGATGTACTATGTTCTTCATCTGTGTAATTAATTGCTATGTTAAATTGTTAATCACTATGTAATCCAATGTTTATTTTAATTGTGGAGCTTTTCTCTCCAGGCCTCCGCTGAAAATGGACCTACGTCCAGTCGGACACTCCCGGTCAACAAATGTAAATAAATAAATAAATAATGTTGCTTAATGCAGGATGCAGAGAGCTTTAAACTGGTGATATTAATGTCGAAATGCAAGTAGTGAACATGCATATAATAAAGCTGTCAGCTCTTTGTAAGAGTCACTATATACACACAGTTGTAATTGAAAGCACCTGACGGTGTAAGTAAAAGACAAATCAAAAACTGCTTGATGCCTGTGTGATGATAATATACCCTTGCCCATTAGGTAATTTTGTTGAATACCAATAATAAAGCACTCTCTACTGCTAAACTGTTTATCTTTTTTACATGAGTTATGTTATGAGCTACAGGAATCAGCCCACACATATTGTTTTCTTGTTTACAAATGGTTATGGGTAGTACAGTCATCATTCCCTTTTGCACACTTCTGGATTATGTTTTCAGCTGTTGGCTTACAAAATAAATGAATAGTTATAACCCAAACATTAAATCACTTATTGTTTTATTCTGTGCTGTAATCCTGCAAGTCCCATAAATTAGAAATTCACATGGTTAAATGGCCAACATTTTCTCCATTTAACAGAAACTTGAGCTGTTCATTTGCCATTCAGTAGAAAGAGCTATTCAGCAGATTCTTTAGCAAGAGCAGACCCAAGCCAGCTAATGCTGCTTTCAGTAGTTACATATTCTGAGCAGAACCAAAAAGACAAGGAAACAGTGACGTACGTGTGTTTGTGCATGCATTTTGTTTCATTGCTTACTGGAAAAATGTTCAAAACAAATTTAAAATGTGCTCTAACAAGTGTGCTGTATTATACAAGGAATATAATTTAATAGTCAGGAAGGTGTATAAAGAAAAGAACACATGTATGTTTCTTGTTTTGTGTGCAAGGGGCCAATGATTTGAAAACAGCCCAAAGATAATCTTTATCCACCACTGGCCAGATGCATTTTCTTTGGATGTAGTGTAGGTTTCAATGCTGTTTCAATGAATGTGAGTTTCAACGGCAGAGAAGTTTTAATGTCAAGCCTATTTTCATTGTGAGACAGTTACTTTGTTTACCAGATGATGTCTATAAAGTGTTTCTGCATTGTTGTGCTTTAAAATGTGAAAATAAAATCCAAATAATCACTGTATAAATAAAGCAGTATGCATACATTAATGTTTATGGTAAATGGGGCAAAATAGCCAGGTAATGGGACACTGGAATGGCTGCAGGGGGACTCTGGTGCCATATTTTGGTTGTCAGTTTGAAAGTTGGTATCCCACAATTCTATTGAAGTGGGTGGGGTTACATAACTATGTATGCAAATTAGATGTTAATTAGCATACAGATTTGTACCTATTTTTCATGGGCCTTGTCCAGATTTTTGATGTTTCTAGGTTGAGAGGTATGACTATTTGTCTAATAGTGATTCATCCTACTGTATTTCTTTTCTCACTTTTTTTCTTTCATTCATTGTGGTAAACTGTTTTCAGCTTTCACATCTTTCCTGGATGTTTGACTAAAGTTCAGTTTGTTTACACTGATTAGCATTTGAAAGTTGAACCAAATGCAGTCTATACATTTCTCATATACTTTTCAGTACCATTCTTAGTATATTACAGTAAGTAATTACAGGGGTACTTTTTTACTAAGACAGTAAAATTAAATGCTGCAACCAAAATCTCATGCCATCGATAACCCTATATTTTGAAAAGTTATAGTAGCTATTTTTCTATGTATGTATGTATATAACACATAATCTATATTTATATTAATGTGGTTTGAAAACAACAGCCTCTACATATGTTACTGACATTCATGAAATTCTAGGCATTCATGAATGTCTATACATTTCAGATATGCTACATATCTGATAATGCTGGTCTTTTGGTGAAACTATGTATGCATATATAGTAATGACCACACAAATTTTCATACTCCTGTGATTGTGCTACAAATATCTCTGAAATGGGTATGCTCTGCATGCATACCTTTCAACCTTACAGATTTTTGCCTCATACATTTGCTCTGTTTCTCATAAAATTGTGGATTTCTGGCAAATCATTGAGGACTAAAGTAAAAAATAATGACAGACATTTGCATTTCAGACTTCATACCCTTCAGAAAATCCATGCTAATGCAAAACCTGTTATTCTATCAATTTTCTTAAGTTTGTAAAAGCAATATTTAAAAAAGTGTCCCTATTTTTGAACCTTTGTCCCCCATTATTTATGGCTTTGTCCAGATTTCTTGCTCTAAGAGCTTGAGAGGTATGCCTGCATGATAACACTTACTGCAAAGTTTAGCATTACACAGTGTGCTATTTTTCATTTCTGAATACCCACCTATTGTGTTTTACATCCTGTAAGAGTACCAACAATGTACACAAATTACAAGGTACCTGTAAACAAACATTTAATTGTGCATTTTAATGTTGCTGTTGTTGATGTTTGTCTTTCGGCTTTTTCCCAGTGAGGGGTCACCACAGCGGAACTCCAGTCCGCTAATGATTGTAAAACAAATAGATTTGTACTGTACTCTCCAAGGTACCATGCATTAAACTTAATAGGTTCATAGGTAGGTACTAGGTTACTGGCCCAAGGGCCTAAGTAAACCTAGCCAATAAGGTTCCCTGGTTTACGCCACCCAAGAAAGTTATTTTCCTGTGCCCCTGTAGAGCAGAGCATCGAAGTGATCCCCGGGGTGTATTTCCTATTTCCCATCCACTCATCAAGATTTTTCTTGAACAGTGCTAATGAGGAATTTTGCTTGACATAGATAGGTAGCTTGTTCCAGAGTTTGGGAAGTCTCTGGGACAGGAATCTATCCCTCCAGCATGTCCTGTTTATTGTGGTGGCAAGGTTTAGGTCCCTAGAGCATGTAGCTCAGAGGATTGGGATTTCTTTAGGCAGTGCCAGCATGTCCAACAGCTCTAGGTTTGACATAGTTTTATATGTTAGGCAGAGATCACCTGTGAGTAGGCAATATGCTACTGGAGTAAAGCTGAGTTTTTGAGACGTGCATCAGTGTAGGACATATGTTTGAGGCCAGTAATCCTCTTTGTGAGGTACTTCTGTGGCTTTTCCAGCTGCTGCAGATGTCTTGTGAGGTACATTCCTACAAGGCAGTTGTATTCTATAACAATGTGTTTAATGAGTGCTCGGCAGAGGGGAACAATGACTCTTTTTTTCCTAGATGAGAACCCTTTTGTGATGAGATTGTGTGCATGTAGAAGGATTTCCTGACTACTGTGGCAATGTGATCATCAAAGGAGAGAGACTACTGACCACCTGGGTCCCAAGGTCTCATTATCACACATTTGGCATTTTAAGTAGACTGCCGCCTATGTAGTAAGTTCATGGTACAGAGTTTTCTACCAAAGGGACTTAACTATGCAAGCTTTTTTGACATTCAGCTTGGAGGCCATGGCTTTGCTATGATTAATTCACCAGGCATCTGTCTCAGTGAGAACCTTCTTATAGGATGTCCACATCATTTGCGGACTTCCGACTATTTAATTTAATGAATTCCATCATTCAGCTATTTGTTCGCTTTGTTTCATATTAATTTCAGTTTGCGTTAACTATGTAAGTGTGGACTGGCTGACAGACTCCCTTCAGTCACAACCTGACCTCCATGGTACAAGACACAAACAATAAATGGAAAGCAGAATAAAGTATTATACCGCCGTCTGAAGGAATGTCAAACAGTCTAGCAAAACGCAGAAGTGCAATTCTAGCAAGATGATACATTAAAAATAAGATATGGAAGTGAGGGCAACGTCTAGAAACTAGGAACCTCCTTGAAGAAAAAAAATAATAAAAACTGGACAGACAAATTAAACAGTGTCAGACAAGATCTGGAAAATTTTGGAAAAAAAACAGACATTCTGCATAATAGAAATCATTATATACATATATCTATCTATATATCTATATCGATCTATCTATCTATACATGTTATGTTATACATTTAATGCGTGTGGTAGGACTGGAAAACCTTGCCAAAACTAACAAATTCTGTATAATGTAAAATATTCTCCAACACTACCATATTATAAATACATTAAATACATTTTACAGCAAAATGTTATTCAAAAACAGTTTTGGTTGCAACAAAGGTGGAGGAAAATTGTAGCTAATAATATCCCTTTAACTTCGATGCTGAGATTAAATTAAATTATATTGAAAAATAAATATGTAAATTAGACACAAAGTACAGTGATGAAATAGAATTAGCAACAATGACCTGAGAACACTTTGGCATGACATTACAGTATCACTGTATGTGTTATTCACCATATCATTACAGTTTGACGAGATTCCTCAAGATTGGAAATGTGCATGTGTGAAACCCATATTTAAGGGATAGGGGAACAGGACAAACCCAGAGTCACAGAGACCTATAACTTAAGACTGGACACGTGCACATGTGCAACCCATATTTAAGGGATAGGGGAACAGCACAAACAAAGAGTCACAGAGACCTCTAACTTAAAGATTGGAGACATGCACTTGTTCAACCCATATTTAAGGGAGAGGGAAACAGGACAAACCCATAGTCACAAACACCCATAACTTATTAAGGGACACGAAACAGGACAATCCCAGAGTCACACAGACCCATACCTTAAGATTGGAGATATGCACTTGTTCAACCCATATCTAAGGGACAAGGGAACAGGATAAACCCAGAGTCACAGAGACCCATAACTTAAGACTGGAGACATGCCCTTGTTCAACGCATATTTAAGGACAGGGGAACAGGACAAACCCAGAGTCACAGAGACCCATAACTTAAAATGGGATGCATGCACTTGTTCAACTCATATTTAAGGGATAGCAGAACCGGACAGACCCCAGAGTGAACCGGAGAGACCCCAGAGTGACAGAGACCCATAACTTTACTTTCCTTTTGTGGAAAAGCAATGGAGAAGGTTATCTGTATAATGTATCATCAGAACTGAGAAGACTAGAACTTGAAACTACATATAAGCCTGCATATGTTGGAAAATAGAACCGATAAACGCACTGGTAACATGGGATGTCCTGTAATAATACAATAAACAGTTACAAAATGACAAGTGGTGCTGTGGTTTTAATTTATACAGACTTAATGCCAGTCTTTGATAAATCAGCACAAAACAATGGTCAATACATTAGAACAAAGCCATTTACTGATGTAATTTTGATAAGATGGATACGGCCGGCTTACAAGTAGGACATGACAAAGACACATTAACTGGACAGTTGAATCTCTAGGTTACAGCCAGGGTGTACTGTAGAGCTCTCACTCAGGCCCATAACTATTTACATCGCATCCTTCCGATCTATCTTTTTCATTTGTGGTGGTCTGTCTGCATGCAGGTAACTTTAAATAGGTAAACAGGTTACATCTGTCACAGCTAGGACAAAATAACTTGAGTACTTCAAACCATTTGGGAACAGGAGAATAATGTGTTGATAAATTTATCAACAGCAAAGCCTATGAGATTCAGACAGACTAAAGAATGCGGGGCAATACACACCGTGATTTAAAATGTGATTCATTTAATAACCTGTATGGGTATATCTTAGCTGAGTTTTTTTAATGATCATAACAGTAAAACTGTAATGACTGTTTTAAAACTATAGGCTGTATTTATTTATTTATTTGTTTTTATATTTGTTAACCTGGTTAGACTGTCTGGGTTCTTAGAAGCCCTTTTTCAGCAGAGACCAGAGTGAAAAAGCTCCTCAAAAAGTTTTAAGTAAACAAATAGTAAGAACAAAGATTTTAAGTATACATACTTCTGAAGTAATTACAAAACATGCAATAAAGGAATTTACAGAATGGATGGAAATACAATACAATACATACATGGAAATTTTCACATAGTATGGGAAGAAATCCACAGAAATATGGTGAAGATTCAAGGTCAGTACATTGCTGAACCAAGGTACTAGGCATGAAGTAAGTAAATATACACTTGTGCAAACTTTGGAAGTTAATAAATAAATTAAAGAACAGTAATAAGGGATTATGGGAATTGAGTGTAACATGAGCTAACTAATATGGAATATGACGGAAAAAATGTGTAGGTAGTAGTAACAGAGAGAGCTAGAAGTGATACAGTTAAGTTAGGTTATCCATGAATGTTTCTTGGATATTAGTTCAGAGCATGAACATATCCAATGTGATAGGAAAAAGATTTACGCTGTTTTGAAGGCATTTTTGTCTTTAAGTAGTCTAAGGTACAAGTGAGTGTTCCAATTCTTGCAACTTATGTGACACAGAGTATTTCAAAGGTTTTGTTTCACTATGAACTCAAGAAAGTATTGATTAGTACTCTTAGTGGGCGCGCTGAGGAGTATAAAGTGTCATAGAATCGTATGGATGGGCAATGACGAGGGATTGTTTTAGTATATTGTGGGCTATATATGAGTTGATTGAGGCAGTAAGTTGGAAACATTCAGGCCAGTGTAGTTTTAATGAGACAGTGATGGATTTGTAAGGTTGATTTGCAGCAATCTGGCTACTTTGTTATATGTGGTTTCTAGTTTGGATATTAGGTTACTCTGTAGATGGGTAAGAATAGGTGAAGCACAGAGTAGGGATGGTAGAAACAGGGATTGGGTAAGGGATGGCCTGGATGCAGTACAGGAAGAAAGTTTTGTGACTGTAAAGTGACCTAGTTTTTGGGTGTTTTTATTGAGGTATGAATGTGATGGGTTGCACTTAAGTTGATCATCAATTATTGCCCAAGGAGTTTTGTTTTGGGCAAGTCACAATAGAAATGTTAGTCCCATTAAGGATGTTACAGAAAAGTTCTGTTTTGCATGTTCCAGATTTTTAGTACGAAAAGGGATTTTTTACAGAAAAGTTTCTGT
>NW_025049737.1:0-14502 GCF_019279795.1 Protopterus annectens
GCAGTATTTTTGTTTTGGTAACTTTTAGTAAGGTTTTTTTGGTAGAGCAAAGTGAATGATACCTCATCCACTGTGTTCTGTAGTTTTTCTGTGATTTTTCTACTACCTTTCATTGTAAAAACACAGTTTTGGGGTTGTAAACGTGAAAACTGTCATGACAGATTTTTTTTTTTATTTTTTTGTTTTATTTTTGCAAAGCACTGATATTTTTTTTCTGAGCTGTTAATTACTTAGTGTTTTATACACACTAATACACATGGATGGATATTTGTTAGATGGTATTATTAGATAAATGTATTTTTATATTTATAGTGTTCTAGTTAGATTATGTTTATGGTTTGATAGCTATGTGTTTTTTCTTGATTTTAGTTTTTGTCACAGACCTGATGAAGGCTTTATTGCATTAGGTAGCTAAAAGCTGTTTTAGTTAAAAGTCTTTTATGTGTATTTTATGCTTTTCTTAATATCTGATTTTGGAATGTGAGTTGAAATAGATAGGTAGTGTTTTCCTTAACTAGGATTTAGTTTGATCTAATCAGTAGTAGTGTGTGGGGGTGGGTACCTGTTGTTCTAAAATGCCCTTTTACGGCCCAGTTTATACTGTTTGCCTTGAATAGGCTGGTTTAAAATTAAAGACTACTTACATTTTCCACACCTACTTTTAAGTATATAAAAGCTGATATGCTTAACATTGTTAAAATATTTCTGATGTTTTGTTACTGAGGATCTCTTGTCTGTGATGAATAAAGGCTTGTTGCTTTGGAACACTACCTGGGTGTCATGATTTTTGAAAATTATTGTGACTGAGCTCATCAATGAAGTTTTAAGACCACTAATTTCTTTGTTTTTTTATCCTGCTTAGCTTTTGGTACATTCTAGTGTTTGTTAACAACATTTATGCACACCCTGAATGTATCCTATGTGGATTTTGGAATTGTACTTGTTAGACTTCATGTACCTAAATGCTTTGGTGCTGGACCAATTTTATTTATTTATTTATTTAATTTTACATTTGTTTACCAGGATGGTCCACTGGGCTGAAAAAGAGCCCCTTTTCAGTGGAGGACTGAGGAGAAAAGCTCCATATCAACAAGAGCAAACAAATAAGCTCCACCTTTACAAGAACAAACAATAAAGTGTCACAATTAAATACAGCATTGGTACACATCAATAAACATAAAACTTCTAGTAAAAGTGTCAAGTATAATTTACAACTTGGGGAAACATGCTCCACATTCACAAAAACTTGCAATCAAAATGTCTCAGGTAGATACAGCATAGGTAGCATGTCAATAACAAAAAATTCAATGTACAATATCTGGCAGAGTTACAACTTAGTAAGCATAGTTAGAGTTTTGCTGAGTAGCTAAAAAAGTTCAGCTAGACAGGAAATTAACCATGTTACATCCATTTGGATCTAGCAAGTACGTAACAAGGTCTTTGCTATTAAACAGTAATAAACAGTAGTAGTACAGAATAGAAGAGGCACGCAATATGAAATGACAGAGGAGTGGCAGTGTGAATCTAAGTGGATACAATATGAGCTTTAGAGCAGTATTGCAGTGGAGTCTAGTAATAGACTAGAAATAGTACTGTAGAGTAGGTGAGTAAACTGTGGAAGCTTGTCAGTAATATAGAGAGAAAGAGGGGAGGGGGTTATAGGGAGATACAGTGGGTGGGATAGAAAAAACGGAGAGAGATGGTGAAAAGCTATTAGAAAAATTCATAAGGCCTAATGTGAGAGAAAGAGGGTGAAAATAGAGCTAGGAGAGGAAGGATAGATCATCCAGGCTTGGTACAGGAGCAGAGCCACTTGTTGGTAAGGTGGTTTTTCAGTAGTGTTTTAAACTTTAATGTGTTGTTGGCGTTAATAATTGTTTGAGTTATGTAGTTATGGATTCTACATATCTTGCTTGATATATGGGAGTCTCCGTAGTAATTGTTGGACTTGGTTACTTCAAGAAGTTTGTTGGTTGTTCTTAGGGATCTTTAGCTAATGTAGAGATGGATAAGGTCTTTTAAAGCTGGGCAGTTGTTAGGATGATGAAAAACATTATGTGTGAAATTTAGCTGGTTGTAAGTTAGTAGGTTTGGTAGTTCCAGCCATTTTAGTTAGAGCAGTGAGTTGCAATGGTGTGATTTGTTAGGGAGTCCAGTGACAAACTTTGCTATTTTACTGTAGAAGATTCCAGCTTATTTAAGTCTGTTTTCCTAAGATAAGTGAATATAGTGAGAAGCAAAGAAGGAAGGAGAGTAAATGGGTATTGGCTATGGATTTTCTGCTGGTGTTAGTGAGGAAAGATTTGACTCTATAGAGTGAACCTGGTTTGATGTGTACCTTTTTGATGTTGTAGCTAGATGTTTATCAAATCTAAGATTGTTGTTGATGGTAACACCAAGGAGTTTGATGTATTCAACAGGTTCTATTTTAGTGTTATTAACAGAGTGGATGATGAAGGCTGGATGTAGATGGTGTGTTTTTTTGTCAGTGAAGAGCATGAGTTTAGTTTTGGTAGGGTTAAGGATGTCAGGAGAGAAATTTTTCAATATCAAGAAAGGCATTTTGGCTGGTTTGTAGAGTTCAGAAAATGAGTGAGCTAAGCATATAAGAGAGGAGTCATCTGCATATAGGACTATGGTTGCATGTTTGGAAGCTGAGTGGAGTTTGTTGGTGAAAATGATGAACAGTAGTGGTCCGAGTATGGACCCTTGAGGTACACCAACAGAAACAGGCAGTAGAGGATAGAGTTCATCTTGTCACTTTACTGCCTGCTGTCTGTCAGACAGGTAGCTTTGAAACCAGCGAAGGGCTGTCTAGGAAAGGTTTAAGGAGGCTAGCTCATTGAGAAGTTTTTGATGTGAAACAGTACCAAAAGCTTTGAACACATCAAGAAAGATGCTGGATGCAAGTTGTCAAGAATTTCAGATTTGTTTGATTGAGTTGGCAAAGTTGGCAAGTGCGGCAATGGTGATGTGTTTGGGTCTACAGCCATGCTGGGATGTGGCTAGGAGGTTATTTTTTGTTAGGTAATTGAGTAGTTGTGAGTGCATCCATTTTTCAAGGATTTTTGCTGTAGGGGTATGTATAGCTATTGGACAGTCGTTTGTGAAATCTGTGGATGTACCTCCATTATGCAGCGGGATGATGTAAAACTTTCCACAGCTTAGGGATATACTGTTCTGTTATAGATTGATTAATTAGGAGGAATACAGGGTAGGAGATGGTAGCTGATGCTATTTTGGGGGATTCACTGGGGAGCCAGTCAGCTGCAAGTGATGATGGCTTTAATTTGCATAGAAGTTTCTTTATGATATTGGTTTGGATTGGTTTATAGTAAAGGAGTTATGGTTGCCTACAGTGTGTGTAGGTATGGATAGTGGAGCAGCAGTTTCAGTTTTTACAAGTGATGGGATAGAATTAATAAAATGAGAGTTGAACTGGGATGCAATGTTTATGGTAGTTTCTATTGTGAATGAGGCTGGGGTAGTGCTATGACCTGATTTTTGTCACTGGCTGATGGCTTTTCAAAATTACTGGGGGTTATTGTGGTGTTTATCTTGCATAGTTGTGTGGTAGTTTTTATTTTTTTGTCCTAATTTCTGTTTTTTTTTTTTTTTTTTTTTTTTTTTTGCAGTCTTGAGAATTTGGCTATATTTATGGAGAATGTACTCATTTTTTGTCTCTTGGTATTGGGTACCTTTGTCTCTTAGTTTCAGGAGTTTTATGGTGTTATTGGTATGGTATTCCAAAAGACTTGCTCTCATTGTAAGAGACCACTCATACAGCAGGCTGAGAGCAGGTGTTTTGGAATCTAACCCCCTGTATAAGCCTGTTTATATGTAGGTCTTACACTGAAGTCATTTAGTTACACTGAAAGCACATCTTTCGGAATCAGGGCAGACTTACACTGACAGCACCTCTTTTGGAATCTGGCCCACTGAATTTCTTTGGGAAGTATGAAGCCTGAAAATTTAAAGGTTAGCTGGCCCTAATAAGGGTTATCTGGTCTTAATAATATGAGGGTTATTTGACCTTAATTATATGAGAATAAGCTGGCCCTAATAATATGAAGGTTAGCTTGTCTGAATAATATGAGGGTTATCTAGCCATAATAATATGAGGTTTAGTTGGCTCTAATAAGGATAAACTGGTCTTAATAATGTGAGGGTTATTTGGCCCTAATAATATAAAGGTAAACTGGCCCTAATAATATGAAGGCTGGCTGGTCTGAATAATAATATGAGAGTTAGCTGATCCTAATACTATGAGGGTTAGTTGGCCCAATTAATATGGCGGTGAACTGGCCCTAATAATACAGAAGTAAGCTGGTTCTTAACATTATTAACATATTGTACATTTGTTTATATGCTTAATGTTTTATGCTTTCTTACTTAGTGCTTAATCTATTGGTGTTTAAATAAATTCAAATTTGATAATATTCAAAGAGCCAAAAAAATGCTGAGGAAATGGAGAAGACCTTACCGATAATGACAAAAAATCTGCTGAGCATCCCCTATTTTGTAAACATTTTTGGCTCATTGAACATTTTTATCCTTGAGTTGAATTGTAAAGTGCTTTTGGCTGATTTTTTATGTTAAAGTTCAAGATGAATATTGAATTTCTCGTCAAGTATAACACAAAAGGAGCTGACTGACAGCACCTGTTGATGTCACTTAGTTTATCTTTCTCTTAGTCATCTAGTTCCAAAGAAAAAGTTTGTGTCTTGGGATAGCCACAGAATGCTGAGGTCCAATCGTGCAGCCCTTAGGTAGGCACAGTAATAGTGATGGTGAAATTGTAAGTCTTTTGAAGGCAATAGTCTAAGTGAGTGTTGGGATTACTTTTATTCCATGAAACAGTTTCTAGGAAATTGATATACTGAATTAAGAAGAGAGTCATAAGAAGATAAATTTTTTTAATCCCTGCCCCAAGTCCTTGCTCTACTAGTGATAAACAGTCAGCCTATTTTTTTTTGAGTCATGCGAGCCAGAAAGAGAGCCCTATGCCCCATTTGTTCCTTCTCTGGAATCCCAATCAGCCAAACTTCTACCTGTCGAGAGCTGGGTGGTAGGGAGCTTGGGTATATATTCTTACATAGAAATTAGAACCAGACTAACATAGATGGAAAGGACATGATTTAACATTTGGTGAGGCTAAAAACAGGTGATATTAAAATGTATCTCTTACCTGAAATTGGTACACAGTTTGCTGAATATAATAGTGGGCCGGATTCACGATGGCTTGCACGGAGTCTATGAGTAGAGTAAGACTCCATGCAGCCATCATGTCCGACGAGTGATCCACGAACAGCCTGTAGGGGCGTGTAAGAGAGCTCCTAACACTTCTCCTACACGCAGAGGGCTGTGATATGCAAATTACTTCACTTGCAGCCGAAAGGCATGCAAATGAGGTAAATTTGCAATCCAGGAAGCAGAAACCTGTCCGAGTAGGAGACGTGTTAGCTGCAGAAATGTACTCAGTTAACAACTGAGTACCGTTCTGCAAATAGCACAATGGAGCCTTGTCAGCTCCAAATAAAGGTTGCATATGGTTGAAAAAGCATGCCAATGGCCAAATATACGGCCATTGGAAAGTTTCCCTGATACAAAATTAAAATAAAAATATTTTTTTTTCACCGATTTCGGATGTTTAAGTGTAGCGCAGCGCCACGCAAACGGGGTGCACTATAAAAATCATAAAATAAGGCAATAAAAGCCACAAACATGGAATTTATGAAAATTGTCAAATTTCAATGTAAGGGAATAGCAGGCTGAAGACAACATGGCCACCGAGTAGGGGTTGCTAAGGGGAGAAGCCCAGTCTAAGACATGTAACCAAGTATTAGTAGGCAATCCTATGTAAATGAGTGCTAGGATAGTGAATCGCACTTTTACATGGCAAATGAGCACAGTCAGTGGAGTGTAGAAGTAGGATATGGGGAGGAACAGAGTAGGAGATAGGTGACATCACAAGGAGGTATGTATGAAAGTAGTGCAGCTCATTGGAGGACAGTGGCATCTGTTAGGTGTCAGTTAGACATCATGGAAAGAGGTGTGTCAACAGGTATGCCAGGGAAAGCCAAGAAATGGAAGGTGTATACTGTGGATAACACCAAAGTTTCTTGCTGAGCGGGTATGCGCGCGTGTGCGCGCCTGTAAACTTGAGTAAGACAGAGTGCGCACGTGGAAGCATGAGTGCGCACGTTTAAGCCGGAGTAGGCATGTATAAGGCTGTTGGAAGACCTGTAAACTTGTTTGCACTGGTGTGCACGCGTTTTAGCCCGAATAAGCAAGTTTTAGTCCGTCTAAGCATTTATGCGTGTGTGTGAGCTGCTGTGAGTGTGTTTGCACTTGTATGCGCGTCACTCCCCCTGAGGAAACAGAAAGGAAAAAGGAAGCACAACAAATAGCAGGAAGTTACCAGGTGATACTAGTAGAGCTAGCAGGTGAAAACAATCTGAATCAGGCAATAACACAGGCAGAACACTAGCCTAGCCCAGCCCAGCACTTAAAACTCTGCAAACAACAGTGCAGTTTGTTTCTCACAAGAGACACTGAAACACTAGAGTATGCTACTAGAAGTGAAAACTGAAAAAGCTTCACTCAGACAACAAATGCTAGGGGCTGCCATTGCTGTTATAAGACGACATATGCAACATGCTGAAGGTGGTGACAATGCAAATGCTGCGGGACAACCCACAGTGAGGAGACGGAGAAGAGTGTACAGGCCCAGGATCACCTACCAGGTGTTACATGAGCTGGAGATAGTGGAGCGCTGTAGAGTGGACAGAGACCTCCTGCAACAAATTGTGGAGCTGGGCAGGCCACACCTCACACACAGAACCAACAGAGGGGAACCCATCCCAGTGGAAACCAAGGTATGTGTTGGCCCAAGAATACTAGCAACAGGTACCTTTCAGAGACCAACTGGTGATATGATGGGGATATCACAGGCATCAGCATCCAGGGTACTGCACCAGTTACTGGATGCCATGTCGGCAGATGTCAGTGATCATGTATATTTCCCCAATTCCCGTGAGGTATTGGCCAGCAATATGCGTCTCTTCCAGCAAATAGCAGAATACCCTAAGGTAGTGGGTGCAATAGACTGCACGCATATACGCATCAAAGCACCAGCCGATGAGCGGGGTAGGGCCTACATTAACCGCAAGGGCTTCCCCTCCATCAACTGCCAGGTCATGTGTGATGCCCAGGGCATAATAATGAATGTGTGTGCTGGCTGCCCTGGAAGCTACCATGATTCCCATATCTGGCATCTGACGCAGCTGTACCAGACATTTGCCAATGGGGACATCCCACATGGTCACTTAGTGGGGGATGCTGGCTATGCACTGGAGCCGTGGCTGATGACACCCATCAGAAATGCACACACACCTGAACTAGAACGCCATAATGAGGCACATGCACAAACACGAAATGTAATCGAGCGTGTGTTTGGGTTGCTCAAGTCACGGTTCCGGTGCCTGGACACATCTGGTGGAGCCTTGCAATACTCACCAACTGCATGTACCCAAATTGTCATGGTATGTGCTATGCTACATAATATGATCCTGCAAAAACAGCTGCAACAGGACCAGCATAGGCCTGGGCCAAACAGCCCCCCACCAGTGCCAAGGCCATCACAGGCAGAGCGTGACTCGGAGGAGGAACAGCCTGAGCCTGCCCCAGTAGGCAGACGGAGGCATGCCCAGTATGCCTTGGCCTTGGCAAAGAGGCAACGCATAGCACATGCACTGGCTCAGTAGGAACCCTGGAAATGATACCTCTCTCTGACTCGCACATATAGTAAAAGGGATGCCTAACTTGACACTACCTGTTTCCAAACATGTATAGGGAGTGCAGTATGCGCATCCGACATAGGCAGTCCTGCAGCACCACCTGAGGCATGATTGCCATGTGTTAAGCAATGTAAGGTAGTGCTAAACAGCATTTACCACCATGTTGTATATGCAAACTTGATGACCTTCAGTAGCATCCTACCCTCACCAAACATGAGGCCACAATATGAAGACAAGATGATCAATTACAATTGGCTTAAGTATTGTTGTCAGTGAAAGGGGATTCAATGCCTGTCAGTCTGGGATGAGATGCTCGACAAGACATGATGCTTTGCTAGGGATGGATTTCACCTATCACCTGTGGCCTATTGGATATTGCCAAAGGCTCTTGTCACCCCCATAGTGCCTTTTCTAGGTAAGGTTCAAAAGACAAACCCATCTCCATAGGTATCACAAGGGATAAGAAAGTATAAGTAATGCTACTCAATGCCAGAAGTCTAAACTGCAAGATGCACACACTCCAAACACTCCTCAGCATGGAGAATGTTGATATCTGTGCAGTAACAGAAACCTGGTTCAAGGCTCCCAAGAGCACCCTAGCATTCACAGGTACACCTCATACCATGCTTTACAGCTGCAAAACATGGAACAAACTACAAAAGGAGGGTGAGTATCAATATTTGTCAAAGATACCCACACCCCCAGGTTGGTGGCACAGCATGAAGCATCAGAGACTACCCATGTGTAACCAACAGTGGGTAAAACCGCCTTCCAGTTCATAGCCTGCTACAGACCACCCTCCTAAACACAGGAACCACACTTGGCCTACTGGAGAACACATGAAAATATGAAGATCTCCCCAAAAACCATTATATTGGGTGGCTTCAACTACCCAAACATACACTGGGAGCATTACCCTAGCTCCAACACCCTAGGCCAAAGGTTCCCAGAATTTATAAACCAAAATGATATGGAACAACTTGCTACTACTCCCACAAGAGGGGAAAACATACTGGACCTGATCATCACCAACATGGGGACTCTATACCCAAGACCAGAAGTGTATCCCTCACTGGTATGATCACACCAGATAGTAATCTCAGTGGATATTTACATCCCCACCCCAGCCCATGGCCAGAAAACCACAGTGAAAAATGTTCACTAAAGCATATGTCACACACCTCAAAACTGAGTTGGAATCCTTCACAGCCCCTGTGTCTGTGGAAAATACGGCCCAGACCTCATAACCCTTTATAAACGCATTCTACGAACACCGTCAGGAATGCATGGATCATGCAATCCCAAATAAAACCAAGACCCAATCCTCCAAAGGCAGGCATCCTGTTTGGTGGACCCCAGCCATAAACAAACCATACAATACAAGGAGGAAGCTACTATATGATAGATCCAAATCACAAAAAGGGAAGCCATCTCTGACCAGTATTATTGAAAAACAATGTCCACACATAAAATTGTCTAAGGCCATCTGTGCGATAAAAATCGTGCAGGACACCAAGGATAATCACAAGGCATTCTTTACTTATTGTAGGAACCTGTGTGGGAATCCCCAGATATGTTCAGAATTAGTCCAAAATAACAAACAATACAACAAACCCACAGACATTGCCAACATCCAAGCTGACAGGTTCAGTGCAAACATCTCCCCCCTCCCCACCAAAAGGGCAAATATCTATCCCAGCAGAGTGCTGGCCCCTGACATCTCAGATGCTCAGGTAACAGCCAGCCTCTCCAAAGCAAAACACACAGCATCAATGGGACCAGACGGTGTCTTGGGCTGTGTCCAACATGAACCCCAAGAAGAATTGAACACACACACATAAAACCACTGTTCAATGTCAGCCTGAACACATAATATGTACCCAAAGAGCAGTGTACAGCAACAGTGGACCCTCTCCACAAAGGTGGTGCCTCAACGGATACTGCAAACAATCACCCCTCAACGGATACTGCAAACAATCACCCCAGAAGCCAGACTAGGTTGGTCTGCAAAGCTATGGAAAGGATCATCATGGACCTCAGAAATAAACATATTGGGGACACACAGACACTGGATCCTACCCATTTTGGCTTTGTTAAGGGCAGATCCTGCCTCTTAAACCTGGTTGAGTCATTTGAAACATTCAGCAAGGCCATTGACGAGGGGATGGTGGTCCACACTGCCTACCTGGACCTCGCAAAAGCCTTCCATACAGTACCCCACTTGGTCATCATAGATAAGATCATCAGCTTCAATAGAAACCCCTATGTCACTAGATGGGTTGCAAACTGGCTCAAGGACAGAACCCACATGGTCTGAAATGCTGGAGCCATGTCAGACCACAAACCAGCTACAAGTGGCATCCCACGAGGCTCAGTCCTGGGACCTCCCTTGTTTGGTATATATTTCTCAGAGGTACAGGCCACCACAGAAGGACTGTTGGTGAACAAGTTTGTAGATGACTGCAAACTGGGTGCCATAATCGACCCTCCAGCTGACACAAGCATCCTACAAAAGGGCCTCATAGAAACAGACAACTGGTGCCAGAGCCATGACCTCAAGCTAAACACAAAACAGTGTATAGTCCTCCCTTTTGTCAAAAACTAAGTGCCCACAAATTACTACATATGTGGTAACCCATTAAGTATGGATGAAGTGATAAGGAACCTGGGGACCCAAGTCGATAGCAATCTCACATTCGACAACCATGTGGCCAAAGTGTTCAGAGAAACATTTCATATAGCCCACCTAATCATGAAGGTAATCACATCTACATCAGTGGAGGTCATTGTGCCTCTTAACTCATCCCTCATCAGGCCCATAATTGAGTACAATGCCCCTTGTGGGATGTACCTTTTCAGACACCTGAAGCAGCTGGAAAGACCACAAAAGTACCTCACCAGGAGGATCAAAGGGCTCAAACACATGCCATTCACTGCCCGGTTAAAGAAACTGCAGCTCCACTCAGTGGCATACTGCCTGCCCAGAGGCGTTCTGTGCCAGATGTATAAAGCCATGTCCAACCTGGAATCAATGGACATGCCGCACCTTGGAAAATCAGAATCCCATCAAGCTATGTGCTCAAGAGACCTGAACCTCAGGACTGAAATAAATAGGACATGCTGGAGTGACAGATCCATAATCCAGAGGCTCCCCCCACTCTTGAGTAAACTCCCACTCCAGGTTAGCCAGAGTACCTCATTGACTCTCTTCAAGAGGAATCCTGATGAGTGGATGGGAGATTGTAGGTTTACCCTGGGTATCACTTCTATGTCACTGTTAGCCAGAGGCACAGTATACTAACCATGAAAAATGTAATGGCAAACTCCACTTACAATGTGTGTTGAAAGCCAAACACACCCTGGCTAGGATTATAAATGCCCTAGGGCAGATAGCCTAGTATGAACCTATGAACAGAATCACACACACCAAGTAGTACAACTGTGGTCACTGTGGAGTAATGTTTGCCAATGTCCACCCAAGTTGATGAATACACAGCAATGTCGGACAAGCCTGGTTTAAGTAGGCCATAGCTGAACAAAATGCAACATGCTCATAGTTGCCCAACTGGCCCTTAACTAGTTTGGTCTGCTCAGTATAAGCATTTACAGCAGTGATGGGACTCAAACCCATGATACTGTGCACCATAGTGAAAGTACTGAACCACTACACCATGACAGTATTGCAGTGTTCAGCCAGTATGAGAGAATGTTGCCAAGTCTTTGAAAACTATCCCATGGAAACCCTGCAAGCACAGCATCATCCCTGTTGAGTTATGACACAAAGGAGTCTGGCAGTAAGAACACAGCATGATTTCCAACACACACAGTATTAATGTCAATATTGGTCATGTTCACACACAGTGACACACTAACCCACGCATGTTCAAGCTTGCACGGCCCAACAACAGAACAGGAACAAACAAAAGCCAGCAAACGGTCCCCAAGGCTTTATTGATTTAAATATAGTGTCAAAGACACTAAATCACACTCTCATCACCATGAATATGAAAAATACATGCCTCAAACTAGTTTCGGTAAAATACCTTCTTCAGTGAGGAAAAATAACTGTCATAACTCCATTCAACAGACTCCATATTTATATAATTGCTTAGCCAATAGACAAATGGCTAGCACTAAACTGCTAACTTAAATTATACAGAACATTCATTAAAGGAAATGCACTTCCAAAAAACATATGTTGTGAATAAAAATACACAAACTGTGCATAAATAGTACTAAATCAACATAATAATATAGCCAAGATATGGTGTTAAATACCATATAAATATATATAGTAATTTATAAATGGTCATTTAATCCAGGTGGAAAAAGGGCTCCCAAGTGTATAATCCATTTTTCTTTCTGGGCATGCTCACACACTTGGATAAATGAGACACATGTCAGGCAACAAACCATGGAAAGCCTGAACTGGGCATGCTCACACACTTAGGCCTTGTCTGAGTATAGCAGTCAGTCACACATATCTGGCAGTTGTATGTGTTAAGCCAGGAACCTCCCATGATCCAGCAATCTACCCTGTGCACACAGTTAAATGACAACAGACACATATATTAATATACTGGAACCCTGTCATGATCAAATATGTTACGCAGATACACACATTGGTCACAGAAACTGTGAAAGCTATGGCAATAAAGACCTGCAAACAGTATCAGTAACAAATATTGTGCATCCCAAACATAAACATAGGTGCAGAGTTGAATACTAGGCTGTCTGCCCTGGGGAATTCATAAGCCTAGGCAGATTGTATTTGGCGTCTGCCTCCCCAGTAGAGTAGCCTACTATGCCTCTGTAAAGTAGGTCACAGAAGGCACCCTTTAAGGCTACTTTGCTGTGCCTCTGTCAAGCAGGGTCACAGTGGAGATCCCAGGGGTGAATTTGCAATTTCCCATCAATGCGGCTGTATTTTGCTGGAAGAGGGTTAGTGAGGGGCTATGTCTAACTTTAATTGGGATTCAATTCCAGAGTGAGGGGAGCCTGTGAGTAATGAATCTGTCCCTGCAGCATGTCCTATTTATGTTTGTGCTGAGGTTTACGTCCCTGGAGTGTGTAGCTGTAAGGGTCTTGGATGTTATGAGGTGGAGCATGTCCATTACTTCTGGGTTTGAAATGGCTGTACGTCAGGCATAGATTACCTCTGAGTAGGCGTTAAGCAACTGAGTAGAGCTGGAGATCCTTTAGCTGAGCTGCATGTGACATCTGTGTATAGCCCATGATTCTCTTGGGGAGGTACTGTTGTGTTCACTGTAGTTGCCACAGGTGTTGGTAAGGTACACCCCAAAAGGGGCATTGTAGTCAAACATGGTCCTGATGAGTGAGTAGTAGAGGGCCACAATGACCTCACATGATCTACATGCAAACACCCATGTGAGAAGGAGGGCTATACAAAGTTCTTAGCAATGACTCTCTGTCAATGTGATTAGCAAAGGAGAGGTTATGATCTATCTGGGTCTGTGGGATATTGCTCTGTTATGTAGTAGCTTCCTCCTTCTGTTGTACAGCTTATATATGGCTGGGGTCAACCAGACAGGTCTCCTGTTTTGGAGGAGTCATGGTATTATGTGGGATAGCATGATCAATGCATACCTGCAGCTGCTCATACAATGCGTTTGTAAAGAATTCTGCAGATTGGTCTGTATTAACCTCCAGCATGGGGCCTTTGAAATATTCCACCCCAGTCTTCACAAGTGCAAAGTCTGCTTTTGAGAAATTCTTTACAGTGATTTCCTTGGCTGGGTGTGAGGACGGGATATGGATGTCCAGGGAAAGTTGATCATGGTCTGATCTTAACAATGACAGTTCTACCTCTGGTGTGGAACATAGAGTCCCCATGTTGGTGATGATCAGGTCCAATATGTATTCCCCCTAGTGGGTGTGGTGACTGGTTGTGCCATAGCACATGGATTCACAAATTGTAGTGGCTGTAGGGTGATGTTGAGGGCTTGAGTAGTATCCCCAGTCAATATTTGTGTACCTGAAGTCAACCACTATAATGGTGTGTGTGAAGACCTTCATATCCGACACTGTTCCCAGGAAAGCCAAGTGTGGTTACTGGCATGGGTGGGTGGTTCGAACTACACACCAAACCAAAAGGCAGTTTTGCACAATGGTAGGTGTATATGTATGGCCTGTCATGCTTAGTGCAGTGGGACCAACCCAGAGGTGTGTGTATCTGTGATGTATATGGATACACCCCCTACTTGTGTTCTGTGTCACAAGTCCTGTGGTCAAGAAGCATGGTATAGAACATAACCTGGCAGTGCCAGTGTGCATATATGATCCTGAACTAGGTTTCTGTGAATGCACAGATATTGTTATCCCCCATACTGAGGGATAGTTAAAGATGTACATTCTTCTTTGGAAAGACTGATGATGTCAGCACCCTATAAATACAGCAGGAGAAGGGAAATCATCCAGTAATGCGAATAGCATGTACTAATGCATCTGTCTCAAGTATTATAACATAGTTAGGTAAGGGGTTGAATCCTGCAAATGCTGTGTGGGGGTGGGTGTGTGTATGTCTGCAATTCTTTGTGAAAGGAATGGCCATTTTGAAGACTGGGATAACACACTAAAAGATGTACATTCTTCTTTGGAAACACTGATGTCAGCACCCTATAAATACAGCAGGAGAAGGGAAATCATCCAGTAATTCGAATAGCGGGGTGCATTTTTCAGCTCA
>NW_025049738.1:0-14641 GCF_019279795.1 Protopterus annectens
ACTACGCTATTGGCCCAAGGGCCTACGAAGCCTAGTCAACAAGATTCCCTGGCTTACGCCACCCAAGAAAGTTATTTTCCTGTGCCACTGTTGAGCAGAGACACAGAAGTGATCCCCAGGGTGTATTTCCTATTTCCCATCCACTCATCAAGATTTTTCTTGAAGAGTGCTAATGAAGAACTTTGCTTGACATAGATGGGTAGCCTGTTCCAGAGTATGGGAAGTCTCTGGGACAGGAATCTATCCCTCCAGCATGTCCTGTTTATTGTGGTGACAAGGTTTAGGTCCCTAATGCATGTAGCTCGGAGGGATTGGGATTTTTTTAGGTGTAGCATGTCCAACAGCTCTGGGTTTGACATAGCTTTATATGTTAGGCAGAGATCACCTCAGAGTAGGCGATATGCTATGGGCTAAAGCTGGAGTTTTTTGAGACAGTCAGTGTAGGGCATTTGTTTGAGGCCAGTAATCCTCTTTGTGAGGTACTTCTGTGGCCTTTCCAGCTGCTGCAGATGTCTTGTGAGGTACATTCCAAAAGGGGCATTGTACTCTATAATGGGTCTAATGAATGTTGAGTAGAGGGGAACAATTACCTCTTTTTTCCTGGATGAGAACCCTTTTATGATGAGGTGTGCCACTTAGAAGGAATTCCTGACTGCTGTGGCGATGTGACTATCAAAGGGGAGACTATTGTCCACCTGGGTCCCAAGGTCTCTTATCGCACATTCGTTGTTAAGTACATTGCTGCCAATGTGGTAGTTCATGGGTACAGAGTTTTTACCAAAGGGGATGACACTGCACTTTTTGGCACTGAGCATGAGGCCATGGCTCTGAGACCAGGCATCTGTCTCAGCGAGGCCGTTCTGTAGGATGTCCACATCATTTGGGGACTTGACTATGGCTCCTAGTTTGCAGTCATCTGTGAACTTTGTTAGCCAGAGGCCTTCTGTGTTAGCCTGTACTTCAGAGAAGTAGATACCAAACAGGAGAGGTCCCAGGACGGAACCCTGTGGTACTCCACTTGTCACTGCTTTGAGGTCAGATTTGGAGTCTGCAAATTTTACAGTGTGGGTTCTGTCAGTGAGCAAACCAAGTCCTATGCACGAGGGAATGCACGGTCCAAACCAAGTAGAAAACACCAAATAGACCAGCAAGGCAGCACGGAGTTCCAATATATTTATTTTAGTACTTAAATAACAGACTAGTTTCGGCAAACAGCCTTCCTCAGTGTAAGACAGTACAGTCAGGTTCCTTTTACTCATCCATTTAAATACATAACATGAGCCAATAAAAAATTGAGCTCATGAATATTAATGAAATTAAAACATATTTCTTGGACTTAATGTTTTTCTCATACAAATATACAGTGGGTAACATATATGATAAAGTCAATCCTGAACAGAGAAGATGACAACCCAAAATAAATATATACATATAATTTGACATGTTGTTAGTATAGTATAACATATCTGTCTAGCCATATAAATATATTTATATTTATCTTTTTATTCTATACTTTGATCGCCACTGGCACTAGATATTTGAACATAAATTCGTCAATAGCAGCAATGGTATTGTATATCGAGTAACTTGTATTGAGATGGCTCAGACTCGCTGTATCAAAAAAGAGGGGTGCAGTTAGGCAAATTGGGTGATCGACATATCCTGAGTGTATGACTATCACCAACAATGGTGAAAATTAAGAACCAAAAACACAAAAGCATAACCTCCAAAACTGGAAATGTGATGATGAATAACGGGTAATTTCAAGTGATAAGTATAAGTGTGTTAAAAATAACATATATAGGTGCTAGTCAAAAAGACCAGCATATTCTAGGTAAATGTTGTTCATACAAACACTAAGATTTTCCACATGACAGTTAACTATACATAAACACCGCCCATATCATAGTTGGTGCTACAAAAGGCCCATATGGCTCAGTGTTCAAAACTCTGATCTATACCAACCAAAGTATATTTAGGTTCATTACTCACATATATAAAACCAGATGGTTTCTAAAGATGAATGTGACCCAAGGCTTAGTATCAGATTAATCAACATTATTGTTACAAAATAACCATGTTCTCCTATAAGTGATCATTCAGTCCGGGATGAAATAGACCCCCCAATGTAGTAATCCAATATTTCTCTTTTTGATCCAGTAACCCATGCCAACCTTGTTTATTTGTTCTGTCTCCAGAAATACGATCAATAACCATAAAACTAAACTTGGCCTGAGGATGTTTCAGTGTATGTTGATAAAGGGCACTGGTCTCCTTATGGTTTTTTATATCACTGCGGTGTTCATTCATTCTGAATCTCAAAGCTCTAGAGGTTTGTCCAACATAGAATGCCCCACAATAACAGGAGGCCAGGTACACCACCCAATCGCTACTGCAATTACCAAAGATCTTAATGTCAAATATTCTACTGGTATTACGACTGGTAAACTCCTTGGATTTAAGCATATGTGGGCAGGATCCACAATGGCCACAAGGAAATGAACCAATAAGTTCATCACCATGAAGTGTCAGTTGTTTATGAATAGTACCCCCACTTGCCATGTGTTTGAAATGTGACAAGTAGGAGCCTAGGGTTTTACCACGTTTATATGAAAAAAGACATCGTGGTCCCAAAATACTTCGCAGCTTGTCATTAGCCAGTAGAATATTCCAATGTTTATTGATAATGTTTCTGATCATATTGATATTTCTGCCATAAGTTGTGATAAATCTGACACATGTACTGCGAGAAGATTGATTTTTGTTCTTAATCTGGTATTGTAATAAGTCATCCCTCTCTAGACTATTTGCTCTACTCTGGGCAGACACAATATCAAATCTATCATAACCCCTATTGGTAAACCTCTGACTGAGATCCCTGCTGGCCATTTGATATTCCTCTATGTTTGAACTAAGACGTTTGATACGTATAAATTGAGATATGGGAATACTTCTGATGGTGTGACGGGGGTGTAAACTTGATGCATGTAACAAGGTGTTATATTGCGGGTACTTGCGGAAAACCTTGGTGGACAAAGTATTATCTGGGTTCCTGTAAACAGTGACGTCCAAAAAATTGATGGAGTTTTTATCATACGTTACCGAAAATTCAAGTCCCCAGACATTGTCATTAAGATACTCAACAAATTCCTGCAAGTAACCCACATCAGCCCGCCACACCAACCAGCAGTCGTCCAGGTAACGTCTCCAAATGTCCATTTCCACCTGAAAGATGTTGTGTGATATATCATATATCATGTATTCTTCGACATAGGCCATGAAAAGGTCAGCATATATTGGAGCGAAAGAGGCCCCCATAGCTGTTCCTTGTAGCTGCCAATAACATTGGCCTTGGAAATACAGAACATTCTTATTTAGCACATGCTCAGACATACATATCAAAAGGGTGTTAAACCCAGGTGCATATAAGTTGACCCTTTCCAACCAATATTGAATAGATTGCAGACCCGCCCAGTGGGGTATACTTGTATATAATGATTTTACATCCAATGTACATAAATACCATTTGGGTTCCAATTGGGTCTCCCTGATTAACTGCAAAAATTGTGTGGTGTCCTGCAACCTAGATCTTATATGTCCCAAAAGTGGTTTAAGATATTTGGTAAGGAAGGCCGATAAGGGTTCGGTCAGTGAGCCTATTCCAGAGACTATTGGTCTACCAGGTGGTTTGTTTAGAGACTTGTGGATTTTGGGTAAAAGATACAATATCTGTTTGGAAGGTTCAGAAACCATGAGTGAGTCCAAACATTTCTTGTTTATAATACCCTCCTCAAAGGCTAATCGCAAAAAGGAGTCAATCTCATCCTTAAATACTGGTGTTGGATCTATGGACATGTACATGTAACACTTAGCATCAGACAGTTGGGTTAACCCTTCCTGGACATAATCAGCAGTGTTCCAAACCACAACTGCACCTCCCTTATCAGCAGGGACAATAACTATATCTTTATTATTACATAAGTTGTCCAAAGCTATCCTATCATCCGGAGTTAGGTTACTAGCCAGCATGATATGTCCCATATTCTCAAAATGAATATCCCTCAAAATAGTGTCCATAAAGATGGAAACGTGTTTATTCACAGGAGGTTGGAATGAGGACTTACCAAAGCGAAAGTCCTCAGATGGTTCTGACTTGTTATCATCAAAGAACAATCTTAGATTTAGAGTCCGGCAAAAAGCCTGTAAATCCTGTACTATGTGATATTCCTGGCTGAAAAATGAGGGAATATAGTTCAAACCCTTGTTCAAAAGGGCAACCTGTTCATTTGTTAGTATGGTTTTAGATAGATTCAACACATTCTGAGTGGGCCCTGACATATCTCCTATTTCAGGAAGTTGTCCAAAAGTCCTTGAAAGGAGACCGGAGTAATTGGTCTTTCTGTGCTTTCTGCCCCCCCGGTGTCCCTTGCCCCCTCTAAAGGGGAAATTTTGTTTGTTTTCTTCCTGTTTGGTGAGACCCTCTCCCCTGACCCCTCAAAATCCGTGAGAGAGGATTCATCACCAGACGTGCTATATGAGCTGTCCCCCTTCTTTTTCAGAATTGAGCGAGGTCTCTTTTTGGTGCGACTGGGCCCTGTCCTAACCTGATTGGTGTCCGCAAATCTAACTGATCTGCTGAAATCAAACGGTTTGCCCCGTTGGTAATCTGAGAAGTCACGATGAAACTTCTTAATTTTCCGTTCCTTCAAAGTTTTTTCATGCTCCGTCAATTCTAAGGACAGTTTTTTAATATTATCCTGATATTTCAAAGAGGATTCAAACTTTTGAACCTCAGAACATATATTTTTGATTTCAAGTATATTGGAATCTACTGTCCTTTCATAATATTGTAACAAAATGTTCACAAATGTCATGGATCCCGTCTGAAGAGCCTCCTGCCAATCTTGGTTTAGTTTGTCATCTGGTCTCCCCACTAGAGGTTGTGTTCGTATTCGTAGTCCCCTGGGAGCCATGTTTTGTGCCGAATATGCTTTAAATAACTTAAGATGCCAGATGTTTGATCTAAGGGTTTTGAATGCTTTGGTAATTGAGTGAAAAAACATATCACAATCTACCAAAGAAGTCTGAGCCGAATTGACCGGATCATTGCTTGGCAATTTCTCAATACCAAATACAGCTATATCTTGCCGATCAGCACATAATCCAGACAGAATACTATTTAGATCCATGTTGTGAATAATATTTTATATATGCTACTATTAATGATTGGTGGAGCACAAAAAAGCAACAAAGAAGTGTAATATTTCAACCAAATTAGTAGTACAATGGTCGAAAGGCCCAGTGGCACCAAAAATTGGAAGAAAATTAGACACCAATCCAAAATGAAGAGTCACAAGGGTGGGCAGAAAGCATTGATTGAACAGAAAAAACAAGGACTAATGAATCCCTATGGGATGCAAGACACAATGAATAGCACAGAAAAGTGAATTACAGTATTCCATATAAGACTGTTAGCTTGTATACTCAATTAAAGCATCCAAACCTAAGAGTGGTTAAATGTTAAATAATCCAATTGTTAAGTGACGATTCCAATAAATCGCTGATAGGTGCCCCAATGAACCTAACTATCAATTATAAGTAACGGCTAATACTAGACGTTATATTCAAATGTTAGGACACACAACTGAGAATATATTTGATCACTAGGAAAATGATCAAAACACTGGATCCGCTGAGGACACCATACACTCCATGAACCATGAAGGATTTTATATGTATATAAAGAACAACTGTTTAGTAATACAACAAACAAATGTGGACCTTTCTAAAGAACCAATTCGAGTGGTCTGATTAGGTAGTATTCCTTTGATCAAACAATGCCCCACTCACAGCTGGATAAATCCTCTGATCACTATACAAATTATTATTGTTTGTATTCTCACCCATATAAAATATTCATCCAATTGACACACAAAAATAATTGGTGAAAATGGTCCAAGTTTTAATTGTGATTGGGGGACCGAGCAGTGGCCCGTTTATAAAAGACAACTAGACTGGTAACCTGCAATGAGTTGCAAATATAGTTACTGTAAATTCTAATATTTGTTAGTACAACAACAAGAATAATATTTCCGTTTGTATGTTACACACTTCTTAGGAACTATAATCCCAGACACTCAAAATATAACATAATATAATGAAATCTCAACAGTTGTTGTCCCTCTTGGACTCATACACCAGAGTATTTGCAATTATAACTCAACACAATTAGACATGCAGCCTGTGTTCATAAGTTATCCTCTCTGTAATGGTGTCCCATATTGAATATATATAATAAAGTCTAAAGCGCCATTATACTGAAATATATTATAATGATATAACAAGTATAATCACAACTATTCAGGTATATTGTGTTCACTTTACTCAGTACCTATAACCAACTAGTATATTGGGGAGGGATATCATAAATGGACGTGTGACTATTTTAAATATGCCAATATATTGGGGTCTGAGACGTTGTGTGAATTAAGCCCAGCATAACCCAATTCTCAATTTAATTGTCACACATAACCTGATACCCCTACACAAGTTAGCCGACACTTCTGAAAGCCAAAAGGCTAAATATTTCTTAGGTTATCAATATAATACATTTGGAGGTTCAGTTCACAAACTGTCTGAACAATCACAGAGGTGAACCAAATATAACTTGGATGCTGACTAAGATAGGACCAGACACATGTAGTCATATCATGTACCATAGACTAGTATGCACAATCATGTAACATGTACAAAATAGTCGTTAGGCAAAATAGTAATCTCAATTATAAGCCAAAAGGGTGTACAAACATATGTTATCCAAAACCAATGGTTGTTTGTATATAATATTAGCCGTGGCTAATATAAAACCATGACTCCAATCCTAGTACCAACTTGGTTCAAAACACTCTGTGTACCAACTGGTTATTTCAAGTTGCATAAAGAAAATTACAGTGATTCCAATAGTTGCCCCTTAATTGTAGAAATTGAAAAACATTCTACGCTTAATGTTAATGTCCCCCTACTAGATAGAAGGGTCCCAAGTCCTGGTCCTGCAACGACCACAAATTGTTATCGTCCTTTAGTCGTATCAAGAGTACATGCATATAAAAGTAAAAAAGCACTAAAGTTCTACAGTACTTCACACGAACCCAACAAATTTCTTAGGCCTTATTAGTTTCTTACAACCTCACTCACCCTAGAACATACCAGGTATAGTAAAAACACCTTCAGTAAACATAGGCCTGAATGAAAGAACTGTGTGAAGAATCAATTGTTATTCAAATACACGTTTGATACATCCCTAAGTTTCAAAACATACAGATATACAGATGTACCCAACTATCGAAGCATTTAGTTGCTTCACGACCAAGTATCAATTGAACACTCGACACACTATCAGATATCACAAATGAACCAGTGGCAGTATTGCCAGTTAACAAAATGTAATAAACACAAAATTGTCCATATCACATTTGTCCCTGTTGGTTGTACGGACCACATAGGTTCATAATAGAAAAAACGCCTCCAAAACGCCTCCAAAAAACGTCGCTGTTTCACGAGTAGGAAAATTCAGTGTTTTCCGATCATCAGTCAGAACCCCATAGATACCCAGAAAAGTCCCACACATAAAGACTTATATTTTTTATATATAGTGTAACACAAAGGTAAAAATGTCCCAAAATGCCAATTATTTGAATTGTTATCCTCACCCACGACAGACGGACATATCAAAAGTGCATCAAAATGAGTGGAAGTCCAGACCTCAACCGTCGATGTGGCCGTAACCCAAACAAAAAGCCCAACGATAACGCTGAGCTCATTAGCTCAGATGCTGAAGTTCCAAGAGTTACTCACACTTGCAGATTAACCGCCGAGATGAAGCTGAACCAATATGGCGCTCACAAAAAAACGACAGCTGTGCCTGGCTCCTTCAGTCAGACTTGTACCCACATCCACGAACAGAACTAAATGTCTACTGCCAGCCCACTGTTAGAAAACAAACATGTGGGCATATAAAAAGCAGGTATACACAAGAAATTGTCAACAAAGATAATCAGCCAGAAACAGGCTGAAAACGACTCCACTGCTCGGTCCCCCAGCACAGAATGAAGACACAGAGCAAACCAAGTCCTATGCACGAGGGAATGCACGGTCCAAACCAAGTAGAAAACACCAAATAGACCAGCAAGGCAGCACGGAGTTCCAATATATTTATTTTAGTACTTAAATAACAGACTAGTTTCGGCAAACAGCCTTCCTCAGTGTAAGACAGTACAGTCAGGTTCCTTTTACTCATCCATTTAAATACATAACATGAGCCAATAAAAAATTGAGCTCATGAATATTAATGAAATTAAAACATATTTCTTGGACTTAATGTTTTTCTCATACAAATATACAGTGGGTAACATATATGATAAAGTCAATCCTGAACAGAGAAGATGACAACCCAAAATAAATATATACATATAATTTGACATGTTGTTAGTATAGTATAACATATCTGTCTAGCCATATAAATATATTTATATTTATCTTTTTATTCTATACTTTGATCGCCACTGGCACTAGATATTTGAACATAAATTCGTCAATACCACCAATGGTATTGTATATCGAGTACTTGTATTGAGATGGCTCAGACTCGCTGTATCAAAAAAGAGGGGTGCAGTTAGGCAAATTGGGTGATCGACATATCCTGAGTGTATGACTATCACCAACAATGGTGAAAATTAAGAACCAAAAACACAAAAGCATAACCTCCAAAACTGGAAATGTGATGATGAATACGGGTAATTTCAAGTGATAAGTATAAGTGTGTTAAAAATAACATATATAGGTGCTAGTCAAAAAGACCAGCATATTCTAGGTAAATGTTGTTCATACAAACACTAAGATTTTCCACATGACAGTTAACTATACATAAACACCGCCCATATCATAGTTGGTGCTACAAAAAGGCCCATATGGCTCAGTGTTCAAAACTCTGATCTATACCGAACCAAAGTATATTTAGGTTCATTACTCACATATATAAAACCAGATGGTTTCTAAAGATGAATGTGACCCAAGGCTTAGTATCAGATTAATCAACATTATTGTTACAAAATAACCATGTTCTCCTATAAGTGATCATTCAGTCCGGGATGAAATAGACCCCCCAATGTAGTAATCCAATATTTCTCTTATTGATCCAGTAACCCATGCCAACCTTGTTTATTTGTTCTGTCTCCAGAAATACGATCAATAACCATAAAACTAAACTTGGCCTGAGGATGTTTCAGTGTATGTTGATAAAGGGCACTGGTCTCCTTATGGTTTTTTATATCACTGCGGTGTTCATTCATTCTGAATCTCAGAGCTCTAGAGGTTTGTCCAACATAGAATGCCCCACAATAACAGGAGGCCAGGTACACCACCCAATCGCTACTGCAATTACCAAAGATCTTAATGTCAAATATTCTACTGGTATTACGACTGGAAAACTCCTTGGATTTAAGCATATGTGGGCAGGATCCACAATGGCCACAAGGAAATGAACCAATAAGTTCATCACCATGAAGTGTCAGTTGTTTATGAATAGTACCCCCACTTGCCATATGTTTGAAATGTGACAAGTAGGAGCCTAGGGTTTTACCACGTTTATATGAAAAAAGACATCGTGGTCCCAAAATACTTCGCGAAGCTTGTCATTAGCCAGTAGAATATTCCAATGTTTATTGATAATGTTTCTGATCATATTGATATTTCTGCCATAAGTTGTGATAAATCTGACACATGTACTGCGAGAAGATTGATTTTTGTTCTTAATCTGGTATTGTAATAAGTCATCCCTCTCTAGACTATTTGCTCTACTCTGGGCAGACACAATATCAAATCTATCATAACCCCTATTGGTAAACCTCTGACTGAGATCCCTGCTGGCCATTTGATATTCCTCTATGTTTGAACTAAGACGTTTGATACGTATAAATTGAGATATGGGAATACTTCTGATGGTGTGACGGGGGTGTAAACTTGATGCATGTAACAAGGTGTTATATTGCGGGTACTTGCGGAAAACCTTGGTGGACAAAGTATTATCTGGGTTCCTGTAAACAGTAACGTCCAAAAAATTGATGGAGTTTTTATCATACGTTACCGAAAATTCAAGTCCCCAGACATTGTCATTAAGATACTCAACAAATTCCTGCAAGTAACCCACATCAGCCCGCCACACCAACCAGCAGTCGTCAGGTAAGGTCTCCAAATGTCCATTTCCACCTGAAAGATGTTGTGTGATATATCATATATCATGTATTCTTCGACATAGGCCATGAAAAGGTCAGCATATATTGGAGCGAAAGAGGCCCCCATAGCTGTTCCTTGTAGCTGCCAATAACATTGGCCTTGGAAATACAGAACATTCTTATTTAGCACATGCTCAGACATACATATCAAAAGGGTGTTAAACCCAGGTGCATATAAGTTGACCCTTTCCAACCAATATTGAATAGATTGCAGACCCGCCCAGTGGGGTATACTTGTATATAATGATTTTACATCCAATGTACATAAATACCATTCGGGTTCCAATTGGGTCTCCCTGATTAACTGCAAAAATTGTGTGGTGTCCTGCAACCTAGATCTTATATGTCCCAAAAGTGGTTTAAGATATTTGGTAAGGAAGGCCGATAAGGGTTCGGTCAGTGAGCCTATTCCAGAGACTATTGGTCTACCAGGTGGTTTGTTTAGAGACTTGTGGATTTTGGGTAAAAGATACAATATCTGTTTGGAAGGTTCAGAAACCATGAGTGAGTCCAAACATTTCTTGTTTATAATACCCTCCTCAAAGGCTAATCGCAAAAAGGAGTTCTGTCAGTGAGCCAGTTGGCAACTCATCGTGTGATGTAGGAATTTATACCTAGTTTTGTGAGTTTAGCTATAATTCCAGAATGGGGGATGGTGTTGAAAGCCTTGGCGAAGTCAAGATAGGCTGTGTGAATCACCTTACCCTCATCTACGGCTTTGGTGACTGCCTCAAAGAAGTTGATCAGATTCAGGAGGCATGATCTGCCTTTCACAAACCTGAACTGGGTGTGATCCAGAGTTTGGAGGTTACCAATGTCTTTGTTTATGATTTCCATGATGATACGTTCCATGGCCTTGCATACCAGGTTCGTCAGACTAATAGGTCGATAGTTCCCGGGATCAGTGGTGGCTCCCCCTTTGTGGAGTGGGATAACTGTTGCTGTGCACCATTCAGTGGGCACAAAGCCTGATGCGAGGCAATTATTGAACATTGTGCTTAAGTGGGGAGCCAATTTGTTCTAAAGTTCGTGTAAAACACAGCCAGGGATGTTGTCCTGTCCCATGGATGCTGTGTTTTTGCCTTTAGAAAGTGTAGCTTTTACCTGCATAGTTGTGATTACAGAGACTCTGCATTCTTCCTGTATAGATATGGGCCTTTTAGGGGGTGGGGGGGTGGGGGTTAAGTTAGCACCGAACCTATCTGCCAGGATGTTGGCAATATCAGTTGGTTCTCTAATTTTCATGCCATTGTGCTGTAACTCAGAGCAGATCTGGGTGTTGCCATCAAGATTCTTGACATAGCTATAGATGATATTGTTTTAATTGTTAAAAATAAAGTATGGATGGAAAAAGTAAATGAAAAATGATGTATAAATTAAAAAAAAATAGCCAGTTCGTTCTGGTAGGTTGTTGGTGTTCAACAACTGTGCTTTTTATATGAAAATCTATATGATTTCCAAAAATTTGTTATATCCTTTACTTCTTCGAGTACATTATCCCATTGTTGTTGTCTGTATTCATTCCTTCTAAATATTATTCCCAATATAGCTATATATTTTTAATTGAATGCAATACCTCCTATCATACCTTCAAAACCAAATCCTTTACGTTTCTCTTTATACTGAAAATATATATTTTTAAATGTATACATAATTTTTCATTTACTTTTTCCATCCATACTTTATTTTTAACAATTAAAACAATATCATCTGCATAATTATACAGTATTGGCAACTGTACATCCTTCATCATTTTGTATCCACCACTACTTGACATTTTATTAATTTTTTCACTAGTACATTCATAACTAATGAGAAAATTACTCTACTAGCTAGGAAGCCCTGCTGTATTCCACATTCTATTTTTAGTTCTTCCCCATTCCAGCCATTTACATTTAGTTTCACATAGTTACTTTCATAAACAGATTTTATTACTTGTAATATTTTTTGCTTATATTATATGCCTGCAAAATTTCCCATAATGATTTATACCTAATATTATCATTAGCTTTACTTATATCTTCTATCATAACCTTTGCTTCTATATTTTTATTTATGATATCATCAACTATTTCTCTTATTATCCATAATAACTCTTGACTTCCTTTTCCTTTTCTTCCAAACACATTTTGGTCATATATTTTATCCAATTTTGTAACTTTTTTGTTATTATTCTTATAAAAATGTTATAATCCTTATTATTCAATGTTATATGTCTCCAGTTTTTTTTATCTTCTCTTTAGTTCCTTTTTTAAATATAAATTTTGTAAATCCTGTACATATCTCTTTCTCTTTAATTCCAGTTTCTAACCATTTATTCATAACTTCTATAAAAATTATTGTTTTGCCACCATTTCATTTCTTTATACATACTATATCCAGTTCAGTCTAAGCCTGTTGCAAAACATAAAACTGTTATAAGCGTAGTAATAATGCATTATACAAGCACAGTCTAAAACACACTACAGCTAGTTTTATGTTTTGCTTTATTGATTATATTAGGGGTAAATGTCAAGACAAATTGAAGTGGCATGATATGCTGACTTCAAAGGAGAGGAAATGGATAATCAGACTTGGGGCAATGTTTCCACCTGGTCTCAATGACCAATTGTGATTTGTTAATCATGATTTGTTAATTATGTATTGTGATTGGTTTTTGGTTATTTTTTGATATATATATATACTGGGTTTGAGCATTCATGAGCATATATATATTTTTTCACTGAGGAAGGCTCTGTTGAGCCGAAACCGGTCTGTATATTGGATACCTGAGGGATTTGTCTCTCAGTTATGATTGAATAAATTATTTCTATCCTGGTACCAACAGCTGCTGGCTTTATTTGTTTGAATTTAAGGTGGATTTTTGCCATGCAGCGTCTTCACGTGCATCTTTTCTTGGATTTATGGTTACATTTTTTGGATGCTGGGGACTTTTGTTGGTTTCCGGTAGCTATTTCAGCTATTTTTATTAATTTTGGTCAGTTTGTGAAAGCTTTAAACCCAGTTTGCTATAGCGTTGGTTTTTTTTTTGCCGGTGGATGCATTGCCGGATATATGTAGTGCCATTTCCGGCTTATTCTTAACTGGTGTGGCTGTATCACGTACGGAGAGCCAAGCCAGGGTCTCAGCGTCCTTTTGGAGGCGAACAGTTGGACGTTCGGTGTGTTTTCTGTGGTCAGCTGCTTTATGTACGGAGATTCAAGCTAGTGTGCTAGCGGCTTTTTGGAGGCGAATCGCTGTTCGTTCGGCGCACTTTCCTGGACGTGGACAGTTATTTTGTTCATGGACAAACTAAGGATTTTTTCATGTATATGGTGATGTTCGCCATTTCTTGTGGTTCGCTCCATGGTTGATACATGCATGATTGTGCATGGTTTATGGGACTTTAGGACATTGGACATTGGACATTGGACTTTTGTGGCCTTTAGACAGGTGAATTTGTGTATCTGTTTGTATATTTGAAACAGGTTGGCCCCTTTTTTCTTTTTTTGGGTTGCCAACACCCGGTTACTATATGTTATGGTTATTTTTACTTATTTTACATATTTTACATATTTTGTTTATATGTGTGTTATTTCTATAGTGGGTGTTGGGTATTAGGTATTTTTTGATCGCATATTATTTTTTGTTTTTTCATTATTATCTTTATTTATTTTTTATACAGTTGTTAGATATGTGTACACATGCTTTGGGGACTATATGCTGTGCTGGTTGTATGTTGCATTTTCTGGTTCTCTTCAGTCACATCCAAGCTGTTTTTATCGGACACTTGGTCTATAGTGCCTGGTAATAATTTGAATACAATATCCATTCTTTTGATCTATAAGTTTCATGGGTTTGACATTTGATTGGTAGGACAAGTAGGAGAGGTATATGGTTGGGGGACTTGTGTTTTAGCGTCCCCTACTATTTGAGGCCCTATTGCTTTAATTTTTTTTACCATTCTTTATCCATTGGACTCTGTTCACATATATATATATATATATATATATATATATATATATATATGTCTTTTTGACCACTGCTATGCTTGCATCCAAATAATTTGGGTTTACTTTACTTTATATGTTTGATTTTGGATTTTGGGCTTATTTGTTCATCGCATTTTATTGTATTCTACCACAATATAGTGGTTTATACAAATACGCAGTGTGTTAATTTGATTTCTTGGCTGCTGATTGTATTTGTATAGATAAGTGAATGTTTACATTTATTAAACCTATACACAGTGGGAAGTACTTATATTATGTGCTTTATGACTGTTTATAGTATTAGGTTTTTGTGTTTCTTTTTGCATATGAACAGGCCCAAACCATATATCAGCAAATATTGTTGAGTTTATTGGTTTTTGG
>NW_025049739.1:0-5000 GCF_019279795.1 Protopterus annectens
AAAGATTGGTTCCCCCTTAAAAAAAATTTCGGGGCTTTGGGCAAAAAAAAAAAGTTTCCGGGTTTAAAAAGGTTTTTAAAAATTTAAAAGGAAAAAAACTTTTTTTTTGAAAAAATTTTTTGGAAAAAAATGACTATTTTTTCCCCAAAAAATTTGGTTTTAATTAGCTAAAAGAAAGTTTTTCTGCCACTAATAAAGGGAGCTTAAAAAGCACAGTTTAAAACATACCTTCTGTTTCACTGCCAAGCTTAAAATCTTCCTTCCTGATGGTCCTAAAATTTTAGATGACTTAGACTCTGCTTTTACTGTTTTATCAAAAAAATAAGATTTTAGATAAAATAGAGGAAATGGAAGGGGCTAGTGCTTGATTAAAGAGACTGGCTGAAACTGCGTGGAAGACTTCAGAGAAGAAGAAGAGACAAAAAACAAATGATTTGTTCTATGTTTTTTTCTCTATCATTTTATTTCATTATTAATCTTTTAAATATAGTTCCTGCATTTCCAAGAAGCCACAAATATTTTGAAAAAGATTTAATCAAAGTTATTCTCTGTGTGCAAAGAAATGCGTTTTGTTTCATAACTAGTCAAAATATCTGGAGATTTAATGGCAAGCTGTGATTCAACTTGTTTCTCTTTTCTGAAAGGAGGAGAAGTAAGGTCAGTAATTTGCAGTACATTTTTTCTTTATCTTTTTTTTTTTTCTTCTCCTTTTCTTCTTTTTTTGTTTAAACAATGACATTCTATTTAGATTATGTAGTGTGGGTGGGTAAAAGGGTGGGGAGGCGGGAGAGAAAGAGTAATGAAAATATGATTAATAGAATAATAACATATTTATTCCCTTTGTAAAAAAGTTTATATGTTCTTCAAATGCTATTCTAATTATACTTTCTTGATTATATATATCTGCTTATGCTTGTTTGTAAATAATCTGTCATGCTTTAACTAATAATAATTAGAACTAAATAATAGTAAATAATATGTTTTATTTTTTAACACTATTAATATAAACAGTAAGTAATATTCCATTGCATATACTTCTTATAGCTTTCTACTTTACACTTTTTTTATTTCTGCCCTTACACCCTTTTACTTTTGTACTCTCTTGTTCTTTTCTTTATTAATATATAGAAATGCTTTTTGATCATATAGACACAGTAAATAATAAGATTTGCCATAAAAAATGTGAGTTGGGACAAAATATTGAGTTTTATTACTTATTAATAATTTTGGGCTTAATTTCACTTACATAGAGGCTGTAATAACCTGTAAAAATACATTGTGAAGGTTTTGTCGTATGTTTAGATGCATTTACACTGATAAATGAATGTTTGTCACTAGTTTTTAATAAGTTTCCCACCAAAAATGTTAAGAGAGACAATCTGGGATGTGGGCTGTCTCATGCACAGTGTCCGTCATGAGCTACCAAAAGCTTCAACTCTCAGAATTCTGACAGAGAAGCTGAAAGCAGCTAGTCTCACCTTTGACCTAGATATCACACTGACACATCACAGATTCAGGAATGTCACTCTACCAGGAAATAGAAATGATGCAAATCACGAGCCATATGAATGAAAATGAACTCTTTAACATCTAAATGTGAGTTATTTTATATAATTACTTAAAGGTAAAGTACTTGTATACTAAACAAAGTACTACATTAGCCTAGAATCCCCTTGAGTACCCATTTCCCTATAGGTCCCTTCTGACTCAGTTACACAGCAAACTTTTTCACTTTTCTAGCATGTCGAAGGGTCAGTTGCTAGCGTCCTCTTCCTGTTCAGCTGGTGAATCTGGCGCATCTTGAGGCAATGTTACAATTGCCTCATGTACACAGAACAACCCTCCTTCTCCCACAAAACACAAATACATGTGAGAGATGCAACTATATATGGCCAAACTGGAGGCTAGAGCTCTCTCAACTCAGCACTAGCACCTGACCAGACAGGAAAGAGAGAAAGGAAACCACGCACACCACAAACCCAGTTTCACATAGAACTATCACAACTGCAAAACAAACACATAAACACACAAAGACATACTCGAGGCACTGATCAAAATCTACCAAAACAGAGGCCTCAAAGTAGACATACCCAAGCAACTGCCACCTCAAGACATAAGACATGCAACACATAGTTCTCAAAGTCAGTGTGCTAAACAGTCACAGCCCTTAAGGCCAAACACAATGCCAGACACACTTGTTATAGGTGACTCCATAGTCAGACACACTGGCGCCCCCACTCACCAGACTGAACAAGGAAAGATCACAGTTAGCTGTCTGTCAGAGCGCTAGAATCCATGTACATAATTGGTCACAAGCACTCAGGCTCACTCCACAGCAAGTACAAGTATGACTCAGTCATTGTCCATGCGGTGTGAGCGACCTGAGGCAAATACCTCCTGGACTACATGAAAAGAGACATAGAGGAGCTCTCAGATTATGTAGCCCAGGCGGTATAACCCTGACCTGAGCAGTATCCTACCCTCACCAAGAATGATGCCACAATACAGAGACAAAATGATCAGCTTTAATAATTGGCTTAATTACTGAATTGTCATTCTAAGGGATCAATGTCTGTCTGCCTGGGATGACATGCTTGACAAGCCACACTGCTTTGCAAGGGACGACACCTGTCACCCTGGGCTTCGGATATTGGCAGTTGGGCTCTGCCACCCCATAGTGCCTTTTAGGCCAAGGCTCAAATGATAAACCTACCCGCCCTAGAAAACAAAAAAAATGGAGAAAAACTAAAGGGTAATACTGCTCAATGCCAGAAGTCTAAACCTCAAGATGCACGCCCTCGAAGCCCTCCTCAGTATGGAGAACATCGATGTTTGTGCTGTGACTGAAACCTGGTTCAAGGCTCCCTGAGAGCACCCCAGCACTATCAGGTTATACCTCATATCATGTGTTCCGGCCCCAAAATCCGGACCCGAACTACAAAAGGAGGGGAGTATCCATATTCATAAGGATACCACACCTCCAGGTTAGTAGGCAGCCTTGCCACGAAGCATGGGAGACCATCCAGGTGCAACTTCTCCAAACTCAGGAAACCCACACACAGCCTTCCTTGAAGACACTGGAGAGTATAAATGTCTCTCAAACACCATCATATTAGGGTGACTTCAACTACCCAAACATAGACTGGGAACATTACTCAAGCCCCAACACCTAGCCCAAGGTTCCTTGAGTTCATAAACTCAAATGCTATGGAACAACTAGTCACCATTCCCACAAGAGGAGAAAATATACTAGACCTGATCATCACAAACATGGGGACAAAATGCTCACACGGAAGTATATCCCTCATTGGTGAGATCAGACCATAAATTAATCTCACTGGAGAGCCACATCCGCCCCACCCCCAGCAAAAAAAGACCACAGTGAAGAACTTCTCAAAGCAAACTTCACACTTCTCTTAAGACTGGAGTGGTATCCTTCAAGGCCCCAAAGCCAGTGGAAACCACAACCCACGCTGCTGAAACCACCCTTACAAATGACTTCTCACGAAAGTACCCTCCAGGAATGTATGGATCAAGCAATCCCTAATAAATCAAGACCTTTTCCACCAAAGGCAGGCACCCGGGTCTGGTGGACTCCAGCCATAAACAAACTCTACAACAAGAGGAAAGCTACTACATGACAGAGCAAAATCCCTAAATGGGAAGGCATCTCTGATCAATACTAGCAAAAACTACGATCACTCATAAAATCATCAAAGGCCAACTTTGAGAGAAAATCGCTAATGACACAAAAGACAATCATAAAGCCTTCTTTAGCTATGTTAGAAACCTGGGTGGAAACTCCCAGATATGCTCAGAATTAGTCCCAAAATGATAAAAATCACTGAACCCACAGACATTGCCAACATGCTGGCAGACGGGTTCAGTGCAAATTTCTCTCCCTCTCCCCAAAGGAAATATCTATCCCACCAGAGTCTAGCCTCCCAAACATCTCAGATGCCCAGGTGAGAGCTGCTCTCTCTAAAGCAAAAACACAGCATCAATGGGACGGGATTGTCCCGGCTGTGTGCTACGAACTCAATGAGGAACTAAACCCACACATAAGGCTGCTGTTTAATCTTAGCCTTACTACAGGATACGTGCCCAAAAGAATGGCGTGCGGCAACTGTGGTCCCACTCCACAAAGGCGGTGCTTCTACGGACCTGAAAGTACTGCCCCATAAGCTTGATGAGCCTTGTCTGCAAAGCTATGGAGAGGATCATAATGGAACTCATAAATAAAGACATTGGGGACCCACAGACACTGGATCCTACCTTGGATTTGTCAAGGGCAGATCCTGCCTCTTGAACTTGGTAGCTTTTTCGAAACAGTCACTAAGGCCATTGATGAGGGTAAGGCAGTTCACATAGCCTACCTTGACCTAAAAAGCATTCGACACAATACCCACTCGGGCATCATAGAAAAGCTCACCAGCTTAGATGTAAACCCATATGTCACAAGATGGGTTGCAAACTGACTCAAGGACAGAACACACAGGGTTAAGTTGCTGGTGCCATGTCAGACTCTAAGCCGGTCATGGCGGTGTCCCACAGAGCTCAGTCCTGGGCCCTCTTGTTCATATTTATTTTTCTGAAGTGCAGAGCAAACATAGGGGGATTGTGGCTGACAAAATTTGCAGATGACTGCAAACTGGGCACCATAATTGACACTCCATCATGTATGACACAGACATCCTCCAGAAAGGTCTCATAGAAATGGATAACTGGTGCCAGAGCCATGGCCTTAAGCTAAATGCCAAAAATGTATAGTCATACCCTTCCAGGGCTGGGAAAAACAAGGTAACCCTAATTACCACATAGGTAATCCATTAAACACGGAAGAAGTTATCAGGGACCACAGGGTTGGGGACCCAAGTTGACAGTAACCTCTCTTTGACACTCACATTGCCAAAGTGGTTAGGAAGACCTTCACATTGCCCACCTGATCATGAGAGGATTCACATCCAGATCAGGAGAGGTCATTGTACCCTGTACTCTTC
>NW_025049739.1:7500-14131 GCF_019279795.1 Protopterus annectens
TTGCTTTAATTAATGTATATTGGATACCTGGAATTGGTATTAATACGGGGAAGACTTACACTTTAATTAATGTATGCTGGATACCTGGAATTCGGAAATAATTATGAAACATCATCTTGATAAGATCATATCATTCTCTATAGGAGATATTATTTTAGCTGGTGACTTTAATTGTATACTACATGAAAGTGATACTACCACTATAGGAAAAGAAGAATTACATCTAATGCAAAACATTTAAATGATTTTGCTAATTCTTATCATTTGAATGATATTAATAATCAGATAGATTCAAAATCATTACCATACACCTTTTTTTCTAACAGATACAAAACTTATTCAAAAATAGATAGGTCTTTATTTCTACCAGATGGTAACAGATTTAATTAATTCCAAAATCATTTCATGTCCTATATCTGATCATAATTCAATTGTTTTGAATTTATGATAAAATACTCATAATGTTCGGATCAAAAGGATACCAGCATACTTAACTCAACTAAAAGACTATAAAGAATATATACTTTCAGAAGTAAAACATTTTTAGACATAAATAATACTCCTGAAGTCTCCATTGTTTTATGTTTGGGATGCCTTAAAATCATATCTATATGGACAAAAGTATCAGATGGTATAATAATAAAAGGAAATCTTGGGATAAAGAATTGTTAGATATTCAAAGTAAATTAGACTCTTATAAACATAATAATAAAGAAAATATTATGGACAAGAAAGTTATTGAAGAAATATACAAACTAAATGCAGAGAAAATACAAAAATTTTAACTCATGAAGTTAAAAATAACTTTAGAAGAAATACAAGTTTTGTCTTATTCAATAAGCCCCAAATACTTACATAGACTTAAAAATAAAACAAAAGGTTGAATAAACAAAACCATATCAAATAAATCTTTTCTCTAAGGAAAAGAAGAATGTTTCTGTATACCAGAAATACTAGATGAATTTAGAAATCACTTTCACAAAATTAACCATAATAACATTAACATGAAACCTAAAGATAAAATAAAGGAGTTTATAACCACAAACATGAATAAAAAGCAATAAACAACAGATTAAACTATTGGATAAGAGTATTTCATATACAGAAGTTATTACACAAATAAATAAGCTTAAATCAAACAAAGCACCGGGTAATGATGGTATTATACCAGAGATATATAAAATCCTTTCTAAAAAGTACATATTCATTAATACATACGGTTTTATTTTGGCCCAAACTGAGTTAATAACCCCCCCATCTTGGCAATACACATTTATTTCGCCATTTAAAAACCTAATAAAGATCCAACTAGATGTTCTTCATATCCATCTCATTACTTAATGTTGATTATAAAATGTTTATGAGTATTTTTGCTGATAGATTGAAGACAATCATTCCGGCATTATAGATATAGATCAGACAGGCTTCATTGTAAATAGAAATACTTTTGATAATATAAGAAGAACTTTAACATTAATAGATTTTGCAACTAGGAAGAAGAAATATTTAACACTTACTGGTCTTGATATAAGTTCAGCATTTGATTCAGTACGTTGTTACTATCTGTTTACCTTAATGAAGTGCACAAATTTCTCAGATGCATTTGTAAATCTAATTGAGCATTATACAAAGGCGTTGGCTTATATTAAGGTAGGAACATATGTTTCACAAAAATACCATTCTTAAAGGTACAAAACAAGGATGTCACTTTCTCCACTATTATTCACTTTAGTAATGGAGCCAGGCTAATTTGATCAGAAACAGTACTGACATAGAGGGTTTTGAAATAGATGAAAATACAACAACCAAAATTCAACTTTTTGCAGATGATGTTCTAATTACATCAGCAGGATCTAATTCTTCTTGCAGTCTCTATTTGATAACATGATGAATTTTAAAGTATTTCTGGTTTTTAATATTCAATGAAGAAAAACTAAAATACTACCTATATATATACGAAAAAATATTCTTTTTTCATTAGTGATTTTACTAAATATGTACCCAATTCAGGTCAGATAACTTATTTAGGTATAATACTATCTAAAGATATTAAATCTATTATATATAATAATTATAATACCTGTTTTCTTAATATACTGTTGTAAATCTTTTAATACCTGGAATAATATATTTTTTACTATGGAGGAGAGACTTACAATTATTAAAATGATAATATTCCCAAGATTTTATACTTAATACAATCAATAATACTTCCACCTACAAAAATAATTATCAAGAAACTGAATACACTAATGTTAAATTTCCTATGGGCACCTAATAGACCTAGGATTGCATTAAAAGAAACATACTAATAGCTGGTCTCAAGGGGGTATTTCTTTTCCAGACTTTAATTTATATACTATCTCTTCTATTGTAAAAGTTATTACTTTATTAATAGATCAGTCATATGTCACAAAATGGAAAGATTATTGGGAGCTAATTAGTATGCACTTCATGAAAATCTCCTTAACACATAAAAATATGATTGTAAATAACTCCATGTTATGGTTACTAAAGGAATTTTGTACTTCACCTATTACACCTAAACATATGGTTTGTTACCCATTAAATATTATTATTAGTTATCGCAACTTTATATTCATGCACCCTAAGTATAGGGAATGGAATTTTATTGTATTCCCTATATTGTATACTCAGGGTATGCTTTTGTCATCTACTTCTGAAGGAACTCATTTAGCTATAGATAATGATCTAAAGTACTGGTATCAGTTGATATCTGATAATAAAAGTTAAAAATCTAGATTTCTTAAAACAAGAATTTGATCTAAGAGGAAACTTGCTGGTTAGAGGTTCAGACGCTTTAGACAACATCACCATTAATAAAATAGATCTAATGTCCTATATAACAGTTAAAAGAATCTATTCAACACTGATTGATTACTTGATATTAAATTTACAACACCAGAGGATTTCTGATAAAGGTAAACTTTCGGCACATACATAAAATTATCAGACAAAAGAAACTTTTTACAGTGTAGATTCATACTGGAATTATTTCACTTCTATTAATGGGGACCCACCAAATCCAACATAGATAAACAATATATATTGGAATCTGCTTATAGAACTACGTCTTTCATTGTCTGGAGACTTTTATACATGGAAATTTTTACATAGATCTTTTTATACACCGCTTCTTTGATGATGAATAAAATAAATAATAAAGATAATTTATGTAAAGAGATGTAATGTAGAAATGTAATGCTGACTGGGCTCATATGTTTTACACATGACTGTATAAAATTGAGAAAAAGAATACTGGAAGTCAATTAATAATGAATTTTACTGCAGGCTCTTTTTACCAGATAATTTCATTATTTCTAAATCTCTTATATTATTCAACACACCTGTACCTCAAAGTGTTAAAAGGTTAAGCTTTCCCTTGTTATGGTCTATTCTAGCATGATGGCTAGAGGAAAAATAATAACTAGAAATTGGATTTCAGATACACCTCCCTTCCGTTCAATGAATTTAAAAATGTTATGAATATAGTGTGCCCATATGGAAATATAAGCACACAATTAGGACAAGAACAAATAGAAAAACATCTTATTATATTGTATGGGATAATTTACACAAATTTGTTAAAAAATTTTTTAATTTCAATAGCATAGCATTTTAGTTTAATTAATAATGTGTAGATCTGATTGTAGTGGATGTGTCTTTGCTTAAATACTTTAGTTGTTTTGTTTGAATATTATAAACCATACACCTATTTTTAATTACTTGTATAAAATTGTTATGATATTTCTCTTATATGTTAAAACAATAAACCTGTTTTCGAAAAAAGAACTTTTTCATGTACGATGGTACCCCATGTGTTGGATAAGAGCAAGGTTTAACTATTCTAGTCTATGCTCCAGTGAGCTTGATCCGTGTCTTCAGATCTGGTATGCACAAACTGTAATAGCTGACTTTGAAAAAGGCATTAGAATGCCAATTCATTCACAATAGATAAACTTGTTTATTTATGACAAAGATTTTGCTTAGAAAAGCCATGAGGTGGTGGTGAACATCCCATATTAGTATTTTTTACTTATATGTTTCTGTAATTAAAAATATTTTTCTGTACCTGGAATGGACTTCATAATTTACAGACAGTCATCTACACACAACCCCACACTAACTTATAAGTATTGCTGTAAAACAGAATGTAATTGTATGGTTTTAACCCAAAATTCAAAAAATCTACACTGAAGAAGTAAAACAAGTATATGCATTTCTGGTATATTGTCACATTACTCCTGCATCACACATGAGAATGCACCAAACCAAGACATCACACATATACATGGTTGCTTGAAGTGTAGCACACCACTCACTATATTTAACTCTAATTTTTCTATGGCAATGAGGAAGAGAACACCTAAAAGTATATCTGTTCTCTGTTTCCACATCTAGGAACTGAATCCCGACATTGCAAAACTACATTTTATCAGCATGTCAGAACCAGCAAAATATTTGTCAAGTCATAAAATTGAATTCACCCCAATTCAGGTCTTAAAGGGTCATTTAACATATCAGTCTGTGGATATTGGACAAATGTTTGTCAGATGTAGCGTGAACAAACCATAAATTAAAGCCAACTGTCACATTACCCCCTCCTATTTCATAAACTGCCCTTCCTCTCTGTTTTGGCCGGCAATGTTGATCTCTGTGTACACTTGTGTCAAAGATGGATTTGTAGCATGGTTGTCTTGAGGTTGGCATACTTGCCGGTAAAATGAGATATAATGAATTGCTGGAAAAACACTTTAACTGCTGTGGGATGACCAGTGCAGACATGGCCTGAGCTCAGAAGGATGGTGCCCAATTCAGAGCTCAAAGTTGGTGTGTAGAGGAGTCAAGAATATCCACTACCAAAAAAACTTCTGCGAAATAAGAGATATATAGCACTATAGGTACTTGCTACAGGGAAACTATACCAGGTCTAAATATAAGTTTGAGGCTTAGAACAGTATAGCCAAGGCTATCTCCAATGTGAATGGCATTCCACACACTGTGGAGAAATGCAGGCATCATTATAATAACCTGAAACAGTGTAAGCAGGCACAATGTAGCCAGTGTCTGGATGAGTTTAGGACTGTTGACATCCACAAGTGTGTAAGTATTCAGATAAAGCAACATTAACTGATGTAGAAAGCTGGAGAGAGCCAGGAATGGTATGCATAATGCTTTCATGCCTCCCCGTCTTCATTTTTTAGTTGCTCAGGACATTTCACTGAACAGGGAGGTACAAGCCGAATGCTTAGAAAACCTCAAGGAAGCCAGGGGTATGTATGCAGCAGAAATGAACATTATTTTATTAAAATTGTTGCTCTTCCATACATTACTACTAACAACTTTAAGCATGAATATCTTAACAAGTAGAAAGCAAGCATCACGTTAGCAACTATATTCTGTAGTTCAAGGTAACTGTGAAGCAAATGTAATAGACGTATTCAGATCTGAATTTGGGTTCAATTTTCAACTAGCAACTGATACATTCTAATTAGAAAAATATTCATTCGGATTCATATTAATTTCATTTTCAAAATTGACATAAATGCCAAGTAGATTAACTTAATCACACACAATTATCTTTAAAGAACGCATATATGCAACCTATATGCATATTACCAGGAGTATTTGTTAAAATTCACAATCCTATTTTTGATTTTGAAAGAATCATATTAGCTAATATAATAGTAAAAGTATACTTAATTTTTAATAAAGAATATATATGTCACATAATAATGTTTCCAATCACTTTTTTGTCTCATACCCCTACTACTTAGCTCTCTCTCTCTCTTTTTTATAGTTTAGCTTGAGTCACACCATTTTGATGTAATACTTTTCTGTGAAAAAAATATTTCCAGGAGAACAGGGTGGTAGGCCACACCTTCTGTGGCTTCAACTTGCACCCCTCAATGGCTGCTGCACTGACTTTGGCACGTAGCACATCTGGAGACCCAAACTGGCAGTGCCTGATTTTACAGCCCTCTACTACCTGGGTACATCAACATCAGGTAACACGTACTTCCCTGGCCACCTCTGGGCGTACCTTTGAGTGGAGGTGGGATTATGTCACCCACCAGGAGCTGCCAGGGATGATGCATGAGGTCTTGGGAGCGTAATAGCCAACAATGCTGCATACTCAGCCATCTGGAGAATTGCTTGTGAGAATACAGAAAAAAAGAAAAACAAAAGTCAAGCAACCCAACAGGAGGCATAGGAAGGGGACAGTCATGACAGTTCTGAGGTGAGGACTAAATTTTCACTGTCCCCATGCTTGACTGGGCATGTGCCTTGACTAATGTCTCCTACTTATCTCCAATCATAATTGTCCCCCCAATCTTTTTGTGTCTATTACCTTCACTTGTGTCTGTCTTGTTTTATCCAGTTTTGTCTGCATCTGCTTTCTTACCTACTGCCCACCTACCTGACCTGACATTCCTATATCCCTTCCTCAAAATTCCTCTCTTTTTGAAATCACAACAAAATGGGCACCCTATGTCCCACAAAAAAATGCCTCATACATAGCTCTCTACGCCATTATATGTGTTTTTCTCGAGCACACTTGATTTTGGTCAGTTGGGTATACAACATATTACATTCTTGTCGCCATCTG
>NW_025049740.1:0-9107 GCF_019279795.1 Protopterus annectens
ATTTTCAGTTCTTGTAGAGGAAGACTCAACAGGAAGTGGAGCTGTGTCTGAGCAATATGGATTCAAAAAAATGCCAGAGGCAGATTTTAACCAGGGAACTTCAAAAGAGCTAGAAATGGTCCATGGAGTTAATGTGATATCAGCATATATTACCGATGAGATAGCTTACATTAAGAGTTAATGTGATATCAGCATATGTTACCAGTGAGATAGCTGACATTAAGAGTTAATGTGATATCAGCATATGTTACCGGTGAGATAGCTGACATTGAGTTAATGTGATATCAGCATATCTTACCCGAGAGATAGCTTACATTAAGAGTTAATGTGATATCAGCATATATTACAGGTGAAATAGCATTAAAGTTGTGTGTTATTAGCATATGTTACTGGTGACATAGCTTGCATTGAGTTAATGTGATATCAGCATATATTACCGGTGAGATATCTTACATTAAGAGTTAATATGATATCAGCATATGTTACTGGTGAGAAAGCTCGCATTAAGAGTTAATGGCGATATCAGCATATATTGCAGGGTGAGATAAAGCTATACATTAAGAGTTAATGTGATATCAAGAATATCTTGCAATGGTGAGATAGCTTCATTAAAGAGATTAGATGTGATATCAGCATAATGCTGCAGGGTGAAGAACAGCTCATATTAAGAGTTAATGTGATATCATATATATTTACTGGTGAAAATCAGCTTACATTAAGTTAATAGCTGATATCAAAAGCATAATATTACGGTGAAGATGGCTTACAATTTAAAGGTTAAATGTGATATCAGCATATATATATTACGGTGAGTTAGCTTACATTAAGAGTTTTAATGTAAATATCAGCATATATGTCGGTCAAAGTTAAACACATATAGAAAGTTGTGGCATATGCGGTGAGATAGCGCCATTAAGTGTTAATGTGATATCAGCATATATGTTACTGGTAGGGAAAGCTTGCATTAAGAGTTAAAGAGTGATATCAGCATAATGATAGCGATTGAGATAAACTCACGATAAGAGTTAGCGTGATAATCAGCGTAATGTTACTGTGGTAACCATTTAAATTAGTGATATCACCATATGTTAATGGTAGATAAACCGCATGAAGGATATGTGATATCGGCATATATGCGAATGAGATAGCTCACATTAAGTAAACTGAGTATCAGCATATGTTGCCGGTGAGATGATGGCTTGCTTTAATAGTTAATGTAATATCGGCATATAATATGATGAGACCGCTAAGGTTAATGTGATATCAGCGTAGTACGGTGGTCTTCGTTAAAGAGTTAATAGCGATATCTGAAAATATTTTCGATAGGGTCAGCTTCGCATTGAAGTTATTGTGATGTCAACGCCGTGAATAAACTTGCGTAGAATTAATGTAATATCAACATATGTTGCGGTGAATGAAAACGCATTGAAGTTCGATTGAATATCGGCCTATATTGCACCGATTGAGACAATGCTGGCTGGGAGTTGTGTTATCAAAAGCATATTACGGTGAAGATGGCTTACGTCAGAAGTTAATGTAACATCAACATAATATTACGGTGAGACCAAAGCTTACATTAAGGGTTAATATTATTATCATCGCCAGTATTTACTGGTGAGATAGCTTCCGTTCAGTTAATGTGATATAATGGCATATATTACGGTCAGAGATGATAGCTTTACGTTAGAGTTGATATCGCCTTCAGCATATTTTTGCCTGGTGAATGAAACATGAAAAATTTGTGTGATAATATATATTTACGGTGAGATAGCTTGCATTACTGGAATTAATATGACTCAATAGCACTATGTTGGAATAAAATTGAGTTAGAAGCTAATGTGATATCAGCATATATTCACGGTCAGAATAAGCACCCGTAAGAGTTAATGTGATATCAGCATAAGTTACTGCTGAGATAGCTTGTATTAAGAGTTAATGCGATATCAGCATACGTTACCGGTGAGATAGCTTACATTAAGAGTTAATGTGATATCAGCATATGTTAATGGTGAGATAGCTTACATTAAGAGTTAATGTGATATCAGCATATGTTACCGGTGAGATAGCTTACATTAAGAGTTAATGTGATATCAGCATATGTTACTGGTGAGATAGCTTACATTAAGAGTTAATGTGATATCAGCATATGTTACCAGTGAGATAGCTTGCATTAAGAGTTAATGTGATATCAGCATATGTTACCAGTGAGATAGCTTACATTAATAGTGACATCAGCATATGTTACCAGTGAGATAGCTTACATTAAGAGTTAATGTGATATCAGCATATGTTACGGTGAGATAGCTCACATTAAGAGTTAATGTGATATCAGCATATGTTACCGGTTAGATAGCTTACATTAAGAGTTAATGTGATATCAGCATATGTTACCGGTGAGATAGCTTGCATTAAGAGTTAATGTGATATCAGCATATGTTACCAGTGAGATTGCCGACATTAAGAGTTAATGTTATATCAACATATGTTACCAGTGAGATAGCTGACCTTAAGAGTTAATGTGATATCAGCATATGTTACTGGTGAGATAGCTGACATTATGAGATAATGTGATATCAGCATATGTTACCGGTGAGATAGCTTACATTAAGAGTTAATGTGATATCAGCATATGTTACTGGTGAGATAGCTTACATTAAGAGTTAATGTGATATCAGCATATGTTACCAGTGAGATAGCTTACATTAAGAGTTAATGTGATATCAGCATATGTTACCGGTGAGATAGCTTACATTAAGAGTTAATGTGATATCAGCATATGTTACAGGTGAGATAGCTTACATTAAGACTTAATGTGATATCAGCATATGTTACCGGTGAGATAGCTTACATTAAGAGGTAATGTGATATCAGCATATGTTACCGATCAGATAGCTTACATTAAGAGTTAATGTGATATCAGCATATGTTACTGCTGAGATAGCTCTTATTAAGAGTTAATGTGATATCCGCATATGTTACCGGTTAGATAGCTTACATTAAGAGTTAATGTGATATCAGCATATGTTACTGGTGAGATAGCTTGCATTAAGAGTTAATGTGATATCAGCATATGTTACCGGTGAGATAGCCGACATTAAGAGTTAATGTGATATCAGCATATGTTACCGGTGAGATAGCTTACATTATGAGATAATGTGATATCAGCATATGTTACCAGTGAGATTGCTTACATTATGAGTTAATGTGATATCAGCATATGTTACCGGTGAGATAGCTTACATTAAGAGTTAATGTGATATCAGCATATATTACCGGTGAGATAGCTTACATTAAGAGTTAATGTGATATCAGCATATGTTACCAGTGAGATAGCTGACATTAAGAGTTAATGTGATATCAGCATATGTTACCAGTGAGATAGCTTACATTGAGTTAATGTGATATCAGCATAAGTTACCCGGGGAGAAACTTCATTAAGAGTTAATGTGTGATATCAGCATATATTACCAGTGAGATAGCTTACATTAAGAGTTAATAGGTTCAGCATAGGGTTTCGGGGAAAGCTCATTAAGAGTTAATGTGATATCAGAAATGTTACCGTGAAATAGCCCTTAGAGTTAATTGATATCAGCATATGTTACTTAGATAACTTCATTAAGAGTTAATGTATATCAGCATATGTTACGGTGAGGTAGCTTCATTAAGAGTTAATGTGATATCAGCATTTAAAAGGGGAGAAGCTTAATTAAGAGTTAAAGTGATATCAGCATATGTTACGGTGAGATAGCTTCATAAGAGTTAATGTGATATCAGCATATGTTACGGTGAGAAGCTTACATTAAGAGTTAATGTGATATCAGCATATGTTACCCGGGGAGATAGCTTCATTAAGAGTTAATGTATATCAGCATATGTTACCGTGAGATTACATTAAGAGTTAATGTGATATCACATAGTTACCGTGAGATAGCTACTTAAGAGTTAATGTGATATCAGCATATGTTACGGTGAGATAGCTGCATTAGAGTTAATGTGATATCAGCATATGTTACTAGATAGCTTACATTAAGAGTTAATGTGATATCAGCATATTTTACCTGAGATAGCTTAATTAAGAGTTAATGTGATATCAGATATGTTACCCGGGGAGAAGCTTAATTAAAAGTTAATGTGTTATCAGTACATATTACCGCTGAGATAGCTTACATTAAGAGTTATTGTGATGTCAGCATATGTTCGTGAAAGCTTCATTTTGAGTTAATGTGATATCAGCATATGTTACCGGGGAGTAGCTTACATTAAATTAATGTGATATCAGCATATGTTAAAGGTGAGATAGCTTGATTTAAGAGTTAATGTGATATGAGCTTATGCTACGGTGAGATAGCTTACATTAAGAGTTAATGTAATATCAGCATATGTTACCGGGGAAACTGGCTTAAGAGTTAATGTGATATCAGCATATTTACGGTGAGATAGCTTTCATTAAGAGTTAATGTGATATCAGCTTATGTTCGTGAGATAGTTCACATAAAGAGTTAATGTGATATCAGCAGATGTTACCGGTGAGTTAGCTTACATTAAGAGTTAATGTGATATCAGCATATGTTAACGGTGTAAGATAGCTTGCATTAAGAGTTAATGTGATATCAGCATATGTTACCGGTGAGATAGCTCACATTAAGAGTTAATGTGATATCAGCATATGTTACCGGTGCGATAGCTTACATTAAGAGTTAATGTGATATCAGCATATGTTTCTGGTGAGACAGATTACATTAAGAGTTAATGTGATATCAGCATATATTACCAGTGAAATAGCCTACATTGAGTTAATGTGATATCAGCATATGTTACCGGTGAGACAGCTTACATTAGAAGTTAATGTGATATCAGCATATATTACCAGTGAGATAGCTTACATTAAGAGTTAATGTGATCTCAGCATATGTTACCGGTGAGATAGCTGACATTAAGAGTTAATGTGATATCAGCATATCTTACCGGTGAGATAGCTTACATTAAGAGTTAATGTGATATCAGCATATATTACAGGTGAAATAGCTTACATTAAGAGTTAACGTGTTATTAGCATATGTTACTGGTGACATAGCTTACATTAAGAGTTAATGTGATATCAGCATATATTACCGGTGAGATAGCTTACATTAAGAGTTAATGTGATCTCAGCATATGTTACCGGTGAGATAGCTGACATTAAGAGTTAATGTGATATCAGCATATGTTACCGGTGAGATAGCTGACATTGAGAGTTAATGTGGTATCAGCATATGTTACCGGTGAGATAGCTTACATTATGAGATAATGTGATAGCATATGTTACCGGTGAGATAGCTGGCATTAAGAGTTACAGTGATATCAACATATGTTACGTGAGATACTTCATTAAGAGTTAATGTGATATCAGCATATGCCCCTGAGATAGCTGGGATTAACAGTTCATGTGATATCAGCATATTTACCCGTGAGATAGCTTACATTGAGTTAATGTATATCAGCATATGTTACCGGTGAGATAGCTTACATTAAAATTAATGTGAAACAGCAAAGTTACCGTGAGATAGCTTACATTAAGATTAATTATATCAGCATATGTTACGGTGAGATACTGGCATTAAAAGTTAATGTGATATCAGCATATGTTACCGTGAGATACTTAAAGAGTTAATGTGATATCAGCATATGTTACGGGAAATTTCATTAAGAGTTAATGTATATCAGCATATGTTACGGTGAAACTTCATTAAGAGTTAATGTGATATCAGCATATTTAAAAATGAGATAGCTTCATTAAGAGTTAATGTGATATAGCATATGTTACGGTGAGATAGCTTACATTAAGAGTTAATGTGATATCAGTATATGTTACGGGTGAGATAGCTTACATTGAGGTAATGTGATATCAGCATATGTTACCGGGGAGATAGCTTCTTAAAAGTTAATGTGATATCAGCATAGTTTCCAGTGAGATAGCACATTAAGATTAATGTGATATCAGCATATGTTACCGTGAGAAGCTCATTAAGAGTTAATGTGATATCAGATATGTTACGGGGAGATAGCTTACATTAGAGTTAATGTGATATCAGCATATGTTACCGTGAGATACTTCATTAAAGTTAATGTTAATATTTTCCGGGGAGTAGCTTACATTAAGAGTTAATGTGATATCAGCATATTTAGGTGAGATAGCTTAATTAAGAGTTAATGTGATATCAGCATATGTTACCGGTGAGAACTTCATTTAGAAGTTAATCTGATATCAGCATATATTACAGGTGAGATAGCTTGCATTAAGAGTTAATGTGATATCAGCATATGTTACCGGTGAGATAGCTGACATTAAGAGTTAATGTGATATCAGCATATCTTACCGGTGAGATAGCTTACATTAAGAGTTAATGTGATATCAGCATATATTACAGGTGAAATAGCTTACATTAAGAGTTAACGTGTTATTAGCATATGTTACTGGTGACATAGCTTACATTAAGAGTTAATGTGATATCAGCATATGTTACCGGTGAGACAGCTTACATTAGAAGTTAATGTGATATCAGCATATATTACCAGTGAGATAGCTTACATTAAGAGTTAATGTGATATCAGCATATGTTACCGGTGAGATAGCTGGCATTAAGAGTTAATGTGATATCAGCATATGTTACTGGTGAGATAGCTAGCATTAAGAGTTAATGTGATATAAGCATATGTTACTGATGAGATAGCTGGGATTAAGAGTTAATGTGATATCAGCATATGTTACCGGAGAGATAGCTTGCATTAAGAGTTAATGTGATATCAGCATATATTACAGGTGAAATAGCTTACATTAAGAGTTAACGTGTTATTAGCATATGTTACGGTGAATAACATTAAGAGTTAATGTGATATTAGCATAATTTACTGGTGAGATAGCCCTTAAAAGTTAATGTATATCAGCTATGTTACGGTGAGACAGCTGACATTAAGAGTTAATGTGATAGCCTATGTTACAGGTGAAATACCTTACATTTAAAGTTAATTTGATATAAACATATGTTACCGGTGAAATACCTTACATTAAGAGTTAATGTGATATTAGCATATGCTACCGATGAGATAGCTTACATTAAGAGTTAATGTGATATCAGCATATGTTCGGTGATAGCTTACAGTATAGCAGCATTTGTTACCGATGAAATAGCTTAGATTAAGAATTAATGTGATATCAGCATATGTTACTAGTGTGATAGCTTGCATTAAGAGTTAATGTGATATCAGCATATGTTACCGCTGAGATTGTGGGCATTAAGAGTTAATTTAATGTCAGCATATGTTAAAAGGGGAGATAGCTTTCATTAAAGTTAATGTGATATCAGCATATGTTAACTGTGAGAAAGATGGCATTGAGTTAATGTGATATCAGTATATGTTACGGTGAGATAGGCTTTAAAAGTTAATTTATTCAGCATATGTTACCGGTGAGATAGCTTACATTAAGAGTTAATGTGATATCAGCATATGTTACCGGTGAGATAGATGGCATTAAGAGTTAATGTGATATCAGCATATATTACCAGTGAGTTAGCTTACATTAAGAGTTAATGTGATATCAGCATATGTTAACGGTGAGATAGCATACATTAAGTGTTAATATGATATTAGCATATGTTACCGGTGAGAAAGCTTACATTAAGAGTTAATGTGATATCAACATATGATACCGGTGAGATAGCTTACATTAAGAGTTAATGTGATATCAGTATATGTTACTGGTGAGATAGCTTACATTAAGAGTTAAGGTGATACCAGCATATGTTACCGGTGAGATAGCTTACATTAAGAGTAATGTGAAATTAGCATACGTTACCAGTGAGATAGCTTGCATTAAGAGTTAATTTGATAACAGCATATGCTACCGGTGAGATAGCTTAGAGTTAATCTCATATCAGCATATGTTACCAGTGAGATAGCTTACATTAAGAGGTAATGTGATATCAACATATGTTACCAGTGAGATTGCTTACATTAAGAGTTAGTGATATCAGCAATTTACCGGTGAGCTAGCTTACATTAAGAGTTAGTGTGATATCTCCATATGTTACCGTGAGATGCTTGCATTGAGTTAATGTGATATCAACATATGTTACCAGTGAGATTGCTTACATTAAGAGTTAGTGATATCAGCATATGTTACCAATGAGATAGCTGGCATTAAGAGTTAATGTGATATCAGCATATGTTACTGGTGAGAAAACTAGCATTCAGAGTTAATGTGATATCAGCATATGTTACCGGTGAGATAGCTTACATTAAGAGTTAATGTGATATCAGCATATGTTACCGGTGAGATAGCTTACATTAAGAGTTAATGTGATATCAGCATATATTACCGGTGAGTTAGCTTATATTAAGAGTTAATGTGATATCAGCATATGTTAAAGGTGAGATAGCATACATTAAATGTTTATGTGATATCAGCATATGTTACTGGTGAAATAGCTTACATTAAGAGTTAATGTGATATCAGCATATGTTACCGGTGAGAAAGCTTACATTAAGATTTAATGTGATATCAGCATATTTTACCGGTGAGATAGCTTACAATAAGAGTTAATGTGATATCAGCATATGTTACCGGTGAGATAGCTGGCTTTAAGAGTTAATGTGATATCAGCATATGTTAACTGTGAGATAGCTAGCATTAAGAGTTAATGTGATATCAGCATATGTTACCAGTGAGATTTTTTGCATTAAGAGTTAATGTGATATCAGCATATGTTACCGGTGAGATAGCTTACATTAAGAGTTAATGTGATATCAGCATATGTTACCGGTGAGATAGCTTGCATTAAGAGTTAATGTGATATCAGCATATGTTACCGGTGAGATAGCTTACATTAAGAGTTAATGTGATATCAGCATATGTTACCGATGAGATAGCTTACATTAAGAGTTAATGTGATATCAGCATATTTGGGGACCGGTTGGATAGCTTACCATTAAGAGTTAATGTGATATCAGCAATTTTTTGGGTTTTATTTGGTTGAAGATAAGCTTCATTAAGAGTTTAAGTGATATCAGCAAATGTTACCGTGAGATACTTACATTAAGAGTTAATGAAAAGTTCTGGATACTAATTA
>NW_025049741.1:0-14853 GCF_019279795.1 Protopterus annectens
TTAAACCCCCATTTTGGTTAAAAAGGACCCCCCCCCCGACCAAAAATAAGCCAAATTTTCCAACCCTTTAAAAATTAACCCCCACTTCCCACCCCCACCCACCATTAAGGAAACCACAGTAAAACATTTCTCTAAAGCTAACTTCATGCTTCTTAAGACAGAAGTGGCGAACTTCATGACAGCCATGCAGATGGACAATACAGTTATGACTGCTGAGTCTTACACAAATGCACTCTATAAGCACTTACATGACTGCATGGATTGTGCTATCCCAAACAGTACCAAGATGTTATCCTCCAAAAAAAGGAAGCCAATCTGGTGGTCCCCTGCCATAAACAAACTCTACAACAGAAGGAAGAAACTGTTGCAAAAGAGAGTAAAATCCCATGAGTGGAGGAGCTCTCTGGTCAGCCTCATTAAGAAGCTGAGATCCCTTATAAGATCATCCAAAGCTAGCTACATAAACAAAATTGCCACTGATTCTAAAGGCAACCACAAAGCATTTTATAGCTATGCCAAGAATCTCAATGGCAATATCCAGATCTGCTCTGAGTTATAGCACAACAGCATGAAAATTACAGAACCAACTGATATTGCCCACATCCTGGCAGATAGGTTGAGTGCTAACTTTATCTCCCTCTTACCCCCTAAAGGGCCCATAACTATACAGGAAGAATACAGAGTCCCTGTAGTTACATATATGCAGGTAAAAGCTGCAGTCTCTAAAACCAAAAACACAGCATCCATGGGACCAGACAACATCCCAGGCTGCGTTTTACATGAACTTCACAATGAACTGGCTCCCCACCTAAGCACCATGTTCAATCATAGTCTCACATCAGGCTTTGTGCCCACTGAATGGCGCAGAGCAACAGTTATCCCACTTCACAAGGGGGAGCCACCACTGATCCTGGGAACTATCGCCCTATTAGCCTGACGAGCCTGGCCTGCAAGGCCATGGAATGTATTATCATCATGGAACTCATAAACAAAGACATTGGTAACCTCCAAACTCTGGACCCCACCCAGGTCGGGTTTGTGAAAGGCAGATCATGCCTTCTGAACCTGATCGACTTCTTTGAGGCAGTCACCAAAGCCATAGACAAGGGTAAAGGTGGTTCACAGTGCCTATCTTGACCTCGCCAAGGCTTTCAACACCATCCCCCATTCTAGAATTATAGCTAAACTCACTAAACTAGGTATAAATCCCTATGTTACAAGATGGGTTGCCAACTGGCTCATTGACAGAACCTGCAATGTAGAAGCTGCAGACTCCAAATCTGACTTCAAACCAGTGACAAGTGGAGTACCACAGGGTTCAGTCCTGGGACCTATGCTGTTTGGTATCTACTTCTCTGAAGTACAGGCTAACACAGAAGGCCTCTGGCTAACAAAGTTCACGGATGACTGCAAACTAGGAGCCATAGTCGAGTCCCCAAATGATGTGGACATCCTACAGAAGGGCCTCACTAAGACAGATGCCTGCTGTCAGAGGCATGGCCTCAAGCTCAATGCCAAAAAGTGCAGTGTCATCCCCTTTGGTAAAAACTCTGTATCCATGAACTACCACATAAATGGCAGTCTACTTAATGCCGAATGTGTGATAAGAGACTTCGGGACCCAGGTGGACAGTAGTCGCTCCTTTGATAATCACATCTCCGCAGTAGTCAGGGAATCCTTCTTTGTGGCACACCTCATCACAGAAGGGTTCTCATCCAGGAAAAAATAGGTCATTGTTCCCCTCTACTCGGCACTCATTAGACCCATTATAGAGTACAACGTCCCTTTCGGAATGTACCTCACAAGACATCTGCAGTAGCTGGAAAGGCCACAGAAGTACCTCACAAAGAGGATTACTGGCCTCAAACAGATGCCCTACAATGACCGTCAAAAAATTCCAGCTTTACTCTGTAGCATATCGACTACTCCGAGGATATCTCTGCCTAACATATAAAGCTATGTTAAACCCAGAGCTGTTGGATATGCTACACATAAAGAAATCCCAATCCCTCTGAGCTACATGCTCTAGAGACATAAATCTTGTCACCACAATAAACAGGACATGCTGGAGGGATAGATTCCTGTCCCAGAGATTTCCTATACTCTGGAACAAGCTACCCATCTATGTCAAGCAAAGTTCCTCATTAGCACTCCAAGAAAAATCTTGATGAGTGGATGGGAAATAGGAAATAGACCCTGGGGATGACTTTTGTGGCTCTGCTCGACAGGGGCACAGGAAATTAACTTTCTTGGGTGGCATAAGCCAGGGAACCTTGTTGGCTAGGCTTACTTAGGCCCTTGGGCTGATAGCCTAGTACCTACCTATGAACCTATGAACAAAATATACAACAGCTGCCCTACTATGACTTATTAGATAGTTTTTGAGAAAATGTTTGATGCCATGAAAGTAATTCTTCACATCACCCTGTCCAGTATAATTGTGCACTACCTTACATCTGAAGAACACTGTGTACCTGTATACCCGTGGACAACTGCAGTGAGGGAAACACCCACTGCAGTGAAAAACACAAACCTTGGGCCAGATTCAGTAATACTCCAAATGAATTTGTGCAATGAATTGTCATGTGCAGGTTAATTGCAATTGAAAAAAACCAAGATTCATGCTGTGGCTAAGCCAAATAAAGGGATTGGCTGTGTTATATGCTAATGACTGTATATGCTAATGAGGTAAAACAAGATGGCAGAACAATTCATAAATGTCTAAATGTCACACAGTGATGCTGATCTTACTTTAGATTTGAACTCATCTATATACCCAAGTTGACAGAGAATATATTCCACAAATATACTTGGAGTTGCCATTGCTATTATAAATGTTTATCAGCCTTTGGCTCTCACCCCAGTGGTGTGTTATGTCATCCCTTGAGGCACAGGGTCACCTGATTATGATTAGCATTTCATGATCTCAACGACACTGACATAATGGACCATTACCGTGCTCATAATGACACCATGGAAGAAACTGCGGAAATGTATTGACCTCATCTGTGGCCCCATGGCAGTCACAAAGTACCTCTCCCAGAGGATTCAAAGGTATATGTGGCTTTATGGAAATTAGCTAGAGGTACCTTTCAGTAACCTACTAGGGCCACAGTGATCTATCTCAGGCATCTACCTCAAGAACACTTGATCAGTTACTCAATGACATACTCCAGCATGTGAGGCAGTATATATGATTCCCATGTACCCTACAGGAGAGCTCCAATGCTATGCAGGTGTGATATGATATAATCATTTCCCTGGAGTTTTGAAGGCCAGGCCATAGACAGTACTCACAGTGAAATAAGGCCCCACCTGGTGAACTAGGCAGAAGATATGCGAACTGTAAAGGGTATCACTCCATCAGCTGCCAGGTGATCTGTAATGCACAGGATATCATCTATAACATGCATGTGCAGGCCACCAGAGTAGTTTTCATGATTCCCACATATGACACACACGTGACCCATCTCAACAGTTTGTAAAGGGTGACTTAACACCTCAGGTATCCTGGTGATGCTGGAAATTCCCTATAACCCTGGCTCATGACACCCATTAGAAACCCACACAATCAAACTGCTCAGTGGTACAGCCATACACTACCACAAACCAAAAACATTACAGAGCATGTATTTTGGCAGATAAAGTAATGCTTTCATTGACTGGATACATCCAGTGCTGGTCTGCAATATGACCCGACCATGTGTACCAGAATACTGACTGCATGTGTTGTTAAACAAAATTATAGTTAGGAAGCAATTACAGCACCGTGGCCTCTTGCAGGGCCAGCAGCTCCCAACACTACAGGCAGCAGAAGCTGAGACCAATGAGAAGTCAGAGGAAGAGGAGCCAGTAGTAGGGGATGACCATGTCAGACAGAGGTGGGTACAATATGCCATGGCACCAGAAAATAGACAGCAAATTGCACAGAACTACACAAGAGTTAAGCAAATACACTACAGTAAAAGTAATGCAGGCCAAAATAACAAACTGTGCTTGACCATGAATAGGCTTGCTATGTTGTGTGTCAGGCATAGGCAACCCAAATAGAGTGCAAAGGGCAGGGCACAGTTATCTTAATTTGTACAGATGAACAAGGATGTATAGGGGTGCATGTCTTTCAGAGGAAAGTGTGTTAGTGTGAGTGCTGAGGTGTAGCAAAAGTAAATGTACTTTTATTGGTAGTGTGTAAACTGGATTGGGGGTTAATGTTGAGAAGGGCCATGGTCAGTAGATGTGTGGCAAGAGCCATGGTCAGTGGATGCCCACATGTGCTAGGGACTGTGGTGTGTGTCTACAGGGACACAGTCTCAGCACTTGGCGCAGACTTGCCAGACAGGTCCAGTGCATGCACGATAAAGGGTTCAGCTTCCCATGCATGCCCCCACCTATGAGAGAAATGGCCCTACCATGATTTGCACTGGATGTACCACCACCACCTTGTGTAGATGTCTGCTGGAGGATAAACCAGCATGATGATGTCCATGACCACAGAGCCACCATCTTCTTGGTGTAGTCACCATCAAAATCATTGTTACTGTGGAAGTGCTGGCACTGCAAGGATAGGATCTTGCTCAGCAATGGTCAGGTTAGCTAACATCTGTGGATGTTCTGGCAAAGGACACTGTGATGACTCTGCATGGTCCAATGTGTGATTCAGTCTATCCAATGAAACACACATATGAGTCATGCACTCCCATAACTCAGCATGCATAGTCGGGATCACCATCACTATCTCTGCCATGGCTGTCTTGGAACTAGCCTGTGCCTTTATGACAGTCTTGCACATATACTGAGTTGCTCCCACTGATATCAACCTCAAGTTGAGAGTAGTAACCATATCTCTGATGAGTACCATTACTAAAACCCCTCTGTGGACCACCCTGCCCATGAGTGCTAGAGATACATTTAGACTTAGGTCTAGTGGGGGCCAGCACACTCCACTAATCTATAATATCCCCAGTAACCTATCCTCTCACATTTGTGTTTCCTGGGTATCCACAGGCAGAGAGACTTTGTCCATGGCTGGTGCAGTAGTCACTCTCTCTGTGTTCAACACACACACTGTACTCCCTGACTGTACCAGCTCATCCCCTCCATTATTATCAGAGGCTGCAGATCCCCCAAAATGATGTGGGGGCCATTACCCAGTGTTGGTGCTGGATTAAGAATCACCTGGGATTACACCAAAGCACAATATCCTGTGTGAGTATGCCCCAGCACCAGAAAGATAAACACAACTGATATCTTTACAACCAGAAACATATGTTACAAAGTAATACTAGTGGCGATACCTTGTGTAGTTGGGCATGGCACTTGTATCCACAATGTGATGGTAGGCCACAAGTCAGCCAAATTTAATGAACACTACACTGACTACATGTTGAAGAGCAGCTCCAGCTATTGATGCTATGAATTAGGACTACATATCTGGGCCATCTGCAATTGAAACTTTCTGGGGCCTGTATAGCTCTTCCCCAACATCCAACACTGCACTGTAGGACTTCCTGGAGGTAGTATGCCTTTAAGAGAGAGACTAGGAACTCCTCCACCTTCATAAAAGGAGGCGTGGCCGATGGTCTCCTCTCAGATGCCCTCAGTTCCCATGCTACAGCTTCTGCTTAGTGGCTGGCAGCATGGATCAGATCTGAGGCCCTCCAATGACCCATGCCATAGTGTAGTCATAACCACCAACCACATTTACATTGCTGGCCATTTCAGGCAGGCATGGTCACAGAAGGGCTGGTTGGTGGTATGGACAGCTAAGAGTCATTTCCATGGAGCTAGAAGGCCTGTAGTACAACTTCATTCTCTGCATCTGTAAATTTGGGCTTCTGGGTAGATGTGGATGGGCCATCAGATGTAGCACTTTTCTTCTTAGGCTTCTGATTTTAGGCACTGCTGCATTGGAATGGAAAGCAGGGAAATAATTAACAGCTTTGTTATTGCCCGGTCCTAACAAATATGTACAATACTCCTGTCCTACTAGGCCATATATTATAACAAACTGATAATGGTAGAATACTTCAAAATACCCCACCTGAAAACAATTAATCAAATTAAGGAATGTGAGACAATAAAGGTTGTGAACCATACTTTATTTGCTAAGTTGAGCGCTTTTGTCCAGATAAAAGGACTTCATCAGAACTAATAAAACAATTCATTGGCACACTTAATATAAAATAAAAAATATCACAAGATCATTGTCAAAGATCTCTTCTCTGTTATCCCACATGAATCAGGGCTTGGATGGTTCCACAAATATTTATGCACTAATTCAAACCTGGACCATACTGAAGTTAAAACATTGACCACCTTAATGAATGTAGTTTTGGAAAACAACTTCATTATATTTGAAGGTCAACTTTTGAGACAGATTTCAGTGGTAGCCATGGGTCCGGCATGCTCCCCCCTCCTATGCCAATATTATTATGGCTTATTGGGAGGAAAACTTTGTTTTTTCATCACAATACCAGACATGTTGGTCCTTCTATGGAAGATTCCTAGATAACATTTTAATTTTCTGGAATAACACCATTGATTAATTAAATTAGTTTTTTTTTAATTTTTACATTCTGCTATGGGTTTTCTTGAATTTATTTTCAATTTTTATATGGACCAAATTAATTACTTGGATATTACAATTTCTAAGAATACAGAACAAGAGTGTTTTGAATCATGTATATACAGGAAACCAACATATTCCAATTCCTTACTACATTGTAGTAGCTGACACCCTGTACATAAAAAAAGGTCACTTGTTTAGGGTCAACTTGTGTGGATGTCAAGAATGGTTTCCCAAGAGGATAGGTTTGGAATGGAATGTGAATTATGAAAAACAAATGTTTCAAGTTAGCGGTTACCCTAGTGGCCATTTAAATGATATTCAAAAGGAAGCTGAATTTAAGAGGGTAAATGGGTATTTTGGTCACTGTTGGGCAAAGGAACCCACTTGGAGATTAGTAAGGCCCCTGAACCTACTTCTAATGATTTTATGAAAGGTTTGACCTTAACATTTACATCTGATGATTTTGAAGACATTAAGGTCAGTATATACAGGCATTAAAATATCTTTTCTGTAGATCAAGAACACCTGAGAATCTTGAGAAAAGCCCCTAGGGCAATTTACAAGAAAGACACCTATTTCAAGAATTTATTAGAAAGTAAATGGTTAAGGGACAACACTGGTTCTATGGTCAAGTGTGGGGAATGAGGTCACTGCAGAGTTATTTTAGAGGGCACTGTATTTACCCTCTATGGTTTTGGTGTGATTAGCCTTAAGCAAAAGTTTTCCAGTTACACTAAGGGTGTGGTTTACACTGCACAGTGTCAACAATATCCTAGCTTTAATATTGGGGAAACAGTTCAACCTTTAAAATCTAGGCTTTAGTGGCACCTTTACAACATTAATAAAATGGATGAGCACAATGCACTATATAGGCACCTAAAGGACAACAGGTGTCATTGCTTCAAATTTTATGTTATTGATTAGGTGGAAACCGGTCCCTGAGTGGTCCAGAGAATTATATCTTTGAGCTTATGGAGCTTAAATGGCAGTTAAGAACAAACTCCACAGCTAATCCAGGACTAAACGAAATAGTATATACTTCTAGTGTGTTGAGACTCAAATCAGCTTTTTTATATAGAACCGACTGGTACATTGTTATGACAAATTTCTTATTAATGTATTGCATATTTAATGTTTTTTCATATACACAAAATTTATAATGTATGTTTTCTAAACAATATTTTTCATTTCATTTTTAAGCATCGGAGCTAGTGTCTGATACAATATGCTTTTTATTCAACATTTTATTTTTCTTTTTTATATTTTGTCTTTTATTTGCCCTGATTGTTTCCACTATATGTTTTAGGGTGGTCTGGCTATTTTGTGTGCACACAGGGAAATTAATGGGTTTGACTGGATAAATAATTTGTCATGTGACTTGATTAATTTTATATTACCAATGAATTGTTTTATTAGTTCTGATGAAGTCCTTTTTTCTGAATGAAAGTGCTCAACCTAAGTGTGGTTCCCAGCCTTTACAGTCTCACGTTCCTGGACTCAATTAATTGTTTTCAAGTAGGCTATATATTATGCTGAATTTGTGCCCAACAGTTAGATACGTGTACCTGCAATCTTTAAGTAAATGCCAGGCATAGTATGTGTACTGAGTACAGATTCCCCATAAAACTACTACAAAAGTGCAACTGAATAATAACACATGACCATTATAATACCACTGTTTAAAAGGTTATGGCAATGACTTATCTGCAAGGCATACAACAGTAAAATAGTAAGGAACATTACTCAAAATATGAACCCAGGTAGGTGTCTTCCAGCTACTGTAACAAACCTGCAGTCCACTACTTTCAACACTTATACTGTACCCCTTACAACAGTTTTGCCCCCCTCTCCACATCTTAACAATACTGACAAACTGATATCTCTCACAGACATTAGGGTATAGGAGCAATCAAATCTAAAATGTTATAACTGAATGAATGTGTATGAGGTATTATCTTATACGAGCGGACAGAAGGAAAGCTTTAAGTTAAAGCATGTCGCAGGATTCAAACATCATCTGGCATTGAGTTCTTCTGTAGTCCAGTGAGGATCTGTTCTTCTCATCGCACTTACATCATGCAGATTCACCCCTCTGGGTATGATGATGATAATTAGGGCTCATCTTACCACTGTTTCTGAATCACTCAATTTGAATGATGAGCAAACCTGATAAACACTGTGGTGATTTTTATACAACATTGTGTGCATGCCTGAACACCTGTGGTAAGCTCTGTGCACATGCAAGCAACATATTAATTTAGGGATGTGGAAATCGGCAACCCATATTTAACCATCTTCAGATGGAGTCACTGTAGAACATGCACTGTCTACAGCATACTGAGGGATGGAGGGCGGCCATATTTCACATCTTAAAGTGTCATTAGAATCATAATAATGCAGGACTTAAGATTTCTTTTGTTAGATATCAATCACACAACAGAGGTGCTTGTCAAGGCCCATCATTTTGTAGAGGTTGGAAAACATAAGAACTGGACTGAGTGCCAGCGCTCTGCCATTTTTCCTTCGGGTTCTTCAAGGTGAGACATCACAGCTGGAGGAGAGATGACAGTACTCCTTTTACAGCTCAGAGGTGCTGTTAGGAAGAAGTGTCTGTAGGAGGGCTATGCTAGGTAGCAGTATAAGGCTGATGCCTGGAATAGTTTGGGCAAGGCTAGGAGAATAGTTTCATCACCATGTTAGTGACATGTGGCATCACAATACTGACCTTCTTTGCCAGTGGGAGGATGAAGTTCCAGTGCAATCACCACCTTAGTATTGTTACGTATGACTTATTTTACCTACTCAAAAAACTTGCTATTGCATGCACTCCACAAATTTTACATTATGATTTTTTTATGTCTCTAGTACCTGAAGACATTTTTAAGGAAAAGGCTGATGCACAGAAGCAGACCTGAGTGCCCAAGATAGCAGTGGGGTGAGTATACATGCTGTCATAAAAATGTCTCTGTTTTCATACTAACAATAGTGGATAATAAAAATACATTATGTATAACTTTTATACACCAGTACCACTTCTGGCAGTATTGGCATGGGTTAAATATAGTACTATGGCTATTCAACATCAGAAGTATGTTTCTGCATTTTTTCTACTGCATAAGTGGACACTTGGATCCTCATGTTAATTCGATTTGGCCTGACATTATGAGGATGCCTGTTGGTTCAGTCTCCCCTCCTCCACCAAAGTGCATCACTACATGATCTGCATATTTAAGTTACAACAATACATTAGCAATGTACTTTTGCAGCTTGTATGTTCAGACTTGTGGCAACTACCATAATTGTTCTAGCACAATCAATGTTTACCACAGCTGCTCATACTTTAACCTGGCTGCAAGGTGGTCTAACACAATCTGGTGACTTTTCTGTACTGCAGCCACAATCCAAAAGCTTTTCATTGAGCACAATGGGCTAGTTACATGCATATGGAATAAGCATTAGGGATCACTGGACACAGTATAAACAGTGTTGGCTTGGCCACAGTCCTGGACATGGTATTTCAGAATCCCTGAGCTAGTGTGTTACATGGTTTGCTTAAACAGAGGTTCTTGCAACCAATGCACCTTAAAAACAATGTTTCTCTTTGGTGAGTCCAGGTGTCATTGGTGACACTATGCAGGGGCACACAGGTACGCATGCCCCACCCCCATGAGTATGCCACTATGAGTGATCCAATCCCTGGAATACCAAAAATAAAAAAAAAAGAAATGCATCATATCTTTAGCAAGAAATTATGAGCATGATGGGGCATCTTCACATCTGGGTTTTTCCTACTCAGCTGACTGTCTTACATCTTCAACAAGCGAGCAAGTGTGGTATGCATAACCGAGTTCCCTCTCACTCAGCTGTCTTCACAGCATGCAAGTATTAAACTAGGATAATGGCCTCTTAGAATCAGAAAGGCAGAAGGCAGAGTGTGTGTGTGTGTGTGTGTGTGTGTGTGTGTGTCTGTGTGTGTGTGTGTGTGTGTGTGTGTGTGTGTGTGTGTGTGTGTGTGTGTGTGTGTGCATCTTCAGCACCTAAAGACATCCAGAAGGAAACTCAGATGTCCAAGTGGTAAGTAAATGTCAGTCATAGCTTCATCATAAATATTGTTATATTTCTTAACCTGAGGAGCAATTTCTAGTTAAGTGTTTTGCTTAGAGTGACACTGTAGGCAACTACAGGTAGAAAAAAATCAAAAACTGTACTCCTAACTACAGAAGGCAGCTCATTAAGAGAGTGGAACTGTAATCCCCACGCCAACTGCCAGACATCTACCTTCTTTTTTTTTTTGGTAAATTACTGAGGATTACAGTCAGTCAGTGTCAGTCATCAGAGTTCCATAATTCTCAATATTCAGAAAATGCATGTCCATGCAACACCTGTTGTTCTCTTAATGTTTTAAGTTATTTTTTGCTGTCTGCCACTTAAGACTCTGAGCTGTTAATAAACTTCCTCCTGTAATCAAAAGTACAGAGACTGAATCTTCCCTTCTCCATTTGTCTGTTGTGTGACTGTGAGCAAGTCACTTAGACAGTACCCTTGGGTCACCCCTGAAAACGCAACACCTTCTCCAGTGAATTTTCCTGGTTAATAAATAGGTAAAAAAAATATTATTTAAAATGTGTCCCTCTTGAAGCCTTTGGTTCCCATGGTATGTGTTCATTTTGTTCAAATTTCTTGAATAAAGAAGTTGAAAATTATTTTGGTCTGTTCTTTGCAAAATGTATAGCTTTCTGGAAAATTTCTGGATTGCAGTCACTACATAACAACAGGCATGTGAGTTTTAGACTTTGTGTACTTCAGAAAGTGCTCGCTAATGCAAATTTGTAAGTATATAAGAAAAAAATGTAAAACCTGTTTCTGACACTTGGGTCTTTGTCTCTGGTTGCTAAGAGGTTTGAAGGGCATAAGGATGTAATGAAATGCCCTCTATGGTTCTCACAGCAGTGAGCCGAACTAGACTTTTCAGTTATTATTTGTGTATTTTTCATTCAATTTATTTCAAGTAAATATCTGAATGTACACAGTCTTAAAAGAAGCTGTAATTGATGGCCACATGTTTGTGTGTGTGTGTGTGTGTGTGTGTGTGTGTGTGTGTGTGTGTGTGTGTGTGTGTGTGTGTGTGTGTGTGTGTGTGTGTGTGTGTGTGTATGTGCGTGTATATGTGTGTATGTACATCCTGCACCCCAGAGTAGGCATGGTGTAGATATGTATGGAGTAGGTATGGTAGAGAAGGACGAATTGTAGTAAACAGAAACTTCATTATATGAGCCATGTTTTTTGGATAAGATCCTTGGTTTCCTTATTTTGTTGACTGTTGACAGTGTGTTCATTAGTTGGCTGTGAATAAACTGGACAGCATTCTATAAGGTCATTGTTAAATGAACACATTTTTACTTTAACTTGTTTCTTGCAGGCACAAGGGTGTGAAATACACTATGTTGGGCTACAATAGTTTCTCTAGTATTTAATGCATATGAGTAAGGTTATGAGCTATTTATGAGCTGCTTCCTGTAGTGCAGCATTTGATTCCCTCAGCCTCAGTTTGCCTAATATGAATCTGAACAAGTCATTTCACTTGACAGTGCTCCTGGACTGCCCCCAGTGGACTGTCCCAAGCTATTAACATATGTGCTACATATTTGTTTTTTGAATTCCTAAATCCCTCAGATATCTGCAAATTAGTGCTTCTATATATGCTGTTTGACTCTGAATCCCAGCACATCTGTTGTAGTTTAATGGATTGACAGATACATTTTCAATAAATGTGAGTTTAAAAAGAAGAAGTTTAATGTTGCTTATACTGTCTGTTTTCAGTGGGAGAGTGTTTTGTTCTGTTCAATAAATTATGTCATTTTTCTGGCTGTAAAATTTTTAATAAAAGTTTTAAATTAAATCCAAATTCTTGTAATCATTGTAAAAACAAATAAGAAAACATGTTGCTCACTAACAGGCTGCTGTTATTGTTCAGAAGCTGCATTAGACTTTTTTGCCTCATACTCATGCCCTATCTTTTTGCTTTTCTATCTCTTAAACAAGGTAAAGGGACAAACCAAAGCACTGTTTGGTTAAGTGACTTGCCCAACGCCAAGCGGTAGGCAAATAGAGATAGAATAAATCAAACTTTGTACCCCTGACTACAAAAAACAGTTCACTAAGAGCTTCACACCTTAATCCTATGCAACACCGCTAGACCTTCACTCATGTTTCATTTTCTGATAAATTACCGAGGAATAAATATTACTTAGATTTACAATCACTAAATAATGCCATTTTTTAGTTTCATATTTTTTGTTGTTCAACTTTTTAGAAAATAAATGTTAATGCAATATGTGCTGTTCTAAGTTTTTCAGTGACTTAGTCTGTCTCTTCTCTGTCTGCTTTTGCAGAGCATCACTGATTTTGCCTCATATTTACGCCCTGTCCCTCATTATTCTTTTCTGGTACATCGTTGAGGATTACTATTAGTCAATAATGCCAGTCATTAGTTTCATATTTTCCATTGTTCAGAGAATGCATATTCATGCAACACTTATTGTTCTGTTAACATTTCAAGCAATTTGGACTTGTCTGGCACTTAAGTTAAAGAACTGGATCCTTTCACCACCATTTGCCTATTGTGTAACTTTCACACTTAACCATATAGTGCCCGTGGGTTACCCCCGAAAAAGGGATGCTTATTCCACTGGGTTGACCTGGTTGATAAATACATAAAATAATATTTAAAATGTGTTCCCTTATTATTTTTGACTTTGTCCAGAATTACTGAGTCAGGAAACTGACAGGTATTTTGATTTATTCCTTGTAAAATGTGTGGCTGTTTGGCAAATTGTTGTGGATTGAGGTCACTAAATAATTTAAAATGTTTGATAATGCAAAGCTTGTTATTCTAACAACTTTCTAAGTATATACGAGAAATACTTAAATTTGCTCCTGATTTCATGTCTTTGTTCCTGATCCTTCAGCTAAGAAGTTGAGAGGGCAGAAGGGAATTTCACTGAACAGTTCTGACAGTAACAAGCTGAGATCCATTTCTGGGCTGATATTTTGTAATTGATATGTGTGTGTGTGTGTGTGTGTGTGTGTGTGTGTGTCTCTTTACAGAATTAAATACATTAGAAATAAGAAATATCACTTGCTGTTTATTATATATTTCTTAACTGGCAGTTGAAAAGTCTTCTAATGCATTATTATAGTTATTTATTTGATTCTTGTTTTAATTTGCTTGTTATCCAAGTAGCAAAACTGGTACAAAGTCCTTTTTTTCAGACACAGTCTGAGCACAGAGAATGATACTGATACATGAAAGAAAAGCAATGATAAAACACGCAAGTAAATATGGCAGTTATTGACAATTAGAAAATAAAGACTACTTCTTATTCAAAAGTATAAACATGGATTCGACAGACTAATCAACACGCCTGTTGTAAATCACACATATACAATGCAAAAAAAGTCCATCTGTTCAAGTATTATTGAGTGGCCAGACTTTGCATTTATATATGCTTGGTAATCTTTGGTGACATATTTTACAAGGGATAGAACATACAAAAGTCTAAACAGCAGACAAGTATGCTTATCAGCTACACTATAACCACACCTGCCAATTGTCAATAGATTTGCAGAATATCCCTGATTTTCCTCACATTTCTACCCGATCCTTCATAATATTTTTAAATTCCATAAGGATGTCTCTCAATAACGTCTGGAACTTTTGTTCTTATTTTTGAATAAAACAGCCAGACATAATCGATCAACAATGGGAAAAGAGAGCGCGCGAGAGAGGCATTGTTGATGCTGATATACATACCATACACATGCACAATACATCAGTTTTCCAGTTAAACAGTGAAAAAACACTGACGTTCCTTTATGCAGTTGCATTACTTAACAAAGATAAGCAATTTCTTTTTTAAATAATGTTAATGTATAATAGCGATAATCCACTCCTGGGTGTGGGTACCACAGGACTTACTCATGGTTAGCTTTGCCTGATCACTCGGGCTTCACCCGCCTGATCAATCCATACCCACTGTGGGTAATTCCCAAGATACCCACACCCAGTTGTAGATTATTGCTAAAATACAAAATTCATACAGTGAAAAAGAACTTTTAACATTAAAAAAGCAATACAGTAATATAATCCAAAAGCCCAAGCATCACGCAAAAGAAATTGTAATGTTTGCAATCAAAAGCTGATGTGTGCATTAAAGCATTATAAAAAAATAATTTACTAAAGCTTATACATGAAAATTATGATAGTGCTTTATGGTCATTATTCG
>NW_025049742.1:0-13970 GCF_019279795.1 Protopterus annectens
CCAATTCCAGGGGGGGTTTTTTTACAAAATGTCTGAAACAAGGCTATTACTGAATATGGTGGCCTAGTGGGGAGACATGTAATTAGGGGTTTGGGTGGACATCACAGCCTGGGCGTTGGAAGGTGACATGGGGCCAGTGTCCCAGGACACATAGAGTGTAGGTCAGTACTGTGTAGGTGTGACCACAGGGACACCACAATGTTCATGTATGGATTGGGGCCCTGTAGTGAGTGAGAGGGTGTACTGTCAGCATTGAATCCATCCTCCAGCATGTTGCCAACAATACCTGGGTCTGCAATGTTCCTGAGTGACTGTTGTATGTGACAGCAGATGTGGGTGTTGCCATCGAATACTGACATACCACCATAATGCCTGGTGGTACACCCTGGAATGTGTGGCAGTCATGTTTACGTAGCTAGTCTGGGAGTATGTGATGAGGGACCCTGTGGCCCCACCACGGCTGACCAGTGAGCCACCCCACACATGGGAATGTACACCACTGTGCAACAGCCTACACCTGTTGTTGTACATCATATGTCCATGGAACATGACCACCAGAGTGGCGTCTGTTATCTGGTGTGTACCATCATGGCTCTGTGTGGAATAGCATGATCCATGCAGTTGTGTACATGCTAATTAAGTGCACTGGGTATGTGTCAGCATTTGTATGTGCATTGTCCATCTGCACGGGTGTCATGATGTTAACAACCGCTGTCAGCAGACGTCTGTAGTAGGTGTAGTAGTACACATGTACTGTGTATGCTGTGATGGGTGTTTTTCCAAGATGTGGCTAAAACGGTAGATTAGCATATGTTCGGAATCCACCAATGAGGGGATAACCCCAGGTGTGTAACACCAGTCACATGGTGGTAGTGTTCATGCCAAGGGTAATGTAGGTCTTGGAGGTGGTGTGTATGTGCTGATCCAGCGAGTGGAGGGTATGACTCATGGATGTGTCGGTACATGAGTGGCTATCCAAGTGAACTGTGGGGTAGTGTCATTCACACATCAGTAGTAGCTGAGGCCCACTGTCCAGTATACCACCATAGAAGTTATGTTACCCGTGGGGTATGTTGACTTGGTCGCTTGTTACAATGTGCATAGTGGTCCCGACAATAGCTGCATGGAGCACCCTGATGCATTGTGCCTAAGCAACTCTGCCAGGATGTGACAAACATAGTGGGGATATGGGAACCCCCAGCTGTGGGTGTGCCGGTCCAGGTACAGCCTGGAAGGTATGGTCCTCACCTATAACCCGTCATTGTGCTCTGCAGAGCCTACAGGCAGGTCCCAGCCACTGCAGAGATGCTGGATGGTGCATTATGGGCGGTACCTTGCCCACGCGGTGTCACAGGGGAAAATGCAAGCAATGTGTCACATGACCCTATGTCGCGACGCCAGTTACCGTCGCCGGTGACAGTTACTGAAGCCGCAGGACAGGCAGCATAGAAGCAGCAAAGAGCTTAGCATGTGAGCTTCGTAATTCCCAGGGTCACAGTAAGCCATCTGTGCCACAGCATTGTGTTTGACCAGGACAGTCATAGACACATACCACATGCTTGTGGAATGACAATAGGAGCATAGGCAACTGTTGCAGTGACACAGTTGGTCACTGTACAGTGGTATCGTGTCCAGATGAATGCAAAATGCTCCCCAGGGCTAGGCCCACACCCTCAGGGCTATAAGACTGGTGAGCTATTGCACGTCCCTGCACACATAGTCTGTGAAGTGGCATCACAGGGCAGTCACACTAACATGGCGAATGACAGACATAGCGTACCTGGTGAGGTGTGGCATGGGTGCATAGGTTATGTTGCAGAAGCAGTTACCCGACAGCAAGATGTAAGCGAATAACACCTTGTGTAGCCTGCTGTGTGGAACTGCAGTGTGACACCCTACAGAGTCAGCTATGACTGGTGTGTTGTGAATGTTATAACACACTATTGGCTGTATGTGGTGGGCACACATGAGTCTGTGGGCTATAAGCTGGTGATGTTGTCTTCCATGATGGGGGCTACCTCTGGTGCCTACAGTGAGTATGGAGACGTACTGCACAGGTTGTCCTCGTAGGTGTGGCCAGTGGTGTAGATTATGTGAGACTATGTGATGGGTGGGGTGTGTTGTGAATGTTACACATCCCCAAATGACTGTCAGGTGCAGTCAGGGTTAGCAACAGCATTACCCCCAGCCATAGCTGTCAGCCTCCTGTCCCCAAAATGAGGAACATTAGCCCTCATACAGTGTGACAAATGGGCGAAATGTGGAACACTTACAACTGGCTTACTAACAGCGTCAACTAGGAAGGGCATATGATGGCTAAAATAGGCTGGTCTTATGTATAAAACAGATATTCCAATGAATTAATATGATTCTCATCTATCTAGCCATGGCTAGCAGGAAAACTATGTACAACAATGAATGTGTAGACCCTTCCAATGTGGAACCTTGAGGAACATGCACCTTTTGAACCCCAAATGAGGTACGTCCCATAATGAGGTACACCTGAGAGCTAGGGGCCCAGCACGGCTGCAGACGTGCATCCCCACAGGCTGTAGTGTCCTATGTTGGGAAGTGAGCATTGAATGTGTACATGACACAATTGCTCTATTGCCACATGTACGACATATCCCTCATATAGACAGGCAGTAGCACTGGTATGTGACAGTTGGACATGCCTGCATATACAACCATGTCCCACAGGATATGTGCGTTACATGTGTACAACAGCTGTCGTACCTTAAGCAAGCGGCGAAGTGTAGGACAGCCAGTGTACCTGTGGGAAATGGTGTGGAATGGGCTATAGTAATCAGTAGCTCATGACATGCTCACATGTTCTGAACAAGTGCCTAGCATGACCATACAATACAGATAGGGTGTTGGATAATATCAACCCACAAGTGGTGATGACAGTCATTTAGGGTGGCACCGCACTATAACCCTGCTGAGTATGGTGTGCATGTCCATGAACCATTAGCACTGTAGATGTTAGCAGTACAGATGTACAAGATAGCACGGATATTTGATTACAAATACCTTTGCATGTCACAGGTGTGTTCCACCAGTGGCCTGTTGACAGACCCACAACTACAAAAGGTGAAACAGTGACATGTGCACAGCACATCTGTGCCAGATACAGTAGAACAGGGTTAATGTGTTGTACCCCACCCTCATTGTAGCCCATACCACACAGACAAATGTTAGGCATCTGTGTATGTAAGGCTGTGAATGGCCATGACCTATCAGTTTAGCTGTGTCAGTGTTGTGAACAACATACAGAATGGGCTGTGTGTGTGAGGTGTGTCACATATGTGCACAGTCTGATGGATGATACCAGCAGTGTCACCGCTAGGTGAACATCCCTGTACCCATAAACTGCTACCTAGGCTGTGGTCAACATTATGGACACTGTGTAAGGGATGGTGCTGTGCAGTGCACTCCGACATGGTGACACCTCCAGGCCCCTTAGGTAGTCATCTGGGGTACCCATGTCATGTCAGGGTGCCATCCATGAGCACGGAGATCACTGGCCAGGCATATACAGCACTGTGGTGACCAATATTGGATCACATACCACCTGTAAGGGTAATGGCTATGCATGGATGTGCGATACAGCCTTCACTATCCACACTTCCACTATGCAGCATGCTGTCTACCTTGCAGAAGGACATTTTCTACACCATGATGATGGACATGCTACATGTCCATATCCTGATCTATATGACATATGTCATGGACAGCCACCGTTAATACTAGGATCGCCACAGGCTGGACAGATCCCTGTGCCATACATGTGACATACTCGCCATACCATGCAACCCTGTCCATCAAAGCTGCAGATGTCATCCCAGTCATACATGGTGTGATGGCCGCATGGTAGATGTACTATCAACTGACTGGATCAGTAATGTGGCACTGATGCAGCTTGTGGTGGCACAATGGCCATCTGTAACAGCGTGGAAACCATGCCCGCACATGCTATGGTTGATGACCAACCCTGCGAATGTCGTCTGACTATCCATTGTCCCATGTCTATCACATGTGTAATACAGGCGATCCGTGTCAGGATGTTGAACAGTTGTACAGTGCTGTGTAGATGTATATGGCAAAACACATGCATGTACAGGTGCCCATGCATATGTGTGCATTGTCACTGCTCAAGTCCATTCCTGCTGTTTCTGTGTTATGTGACATATACACAGCATCCAGGTCAACAGTAGTACTGTGGACACATCGAGGCATGTGCAGATAGGTAAGAACACAAGTGCAGGCAAATAGACATGCCCACAGCAAGACAGCATTTACATGGAGTATGAACACTGTAATGAGGTGACACACATATATGGTGATGATATCCAATGCATAATGGGTGTGACATGTGTGACACAAACACGTCAGTCATGTCAGTGTCATGGTGCTTTGCAAAGATAACTGTGCAGATGCAGTAGATGTCATAGAAATGTATGTGCAGCAGTATCTCTGTACATCTCTGAAACTGTGACCTGTCACCATCATTATGTCTTTTCAGATAATGCCCCCTCCATGCCTCCCAGCATACAGCCACCAGGAGGATGATGTCCTCATCCCACACCTCCATGACAACTATGACATGTTGTTTAGCCATGTGCCACAGCATGTCCAGCAGCGGGATGACCTCTGGCAGGATCTATGCAGGAGGGTGAACGATGTGGGTGGCCATAACCGCACCTACCAGCAGGTGCGCAGACACTGCACGGACCTCATAAGACATGCAAAACAGCGTGCTGCTGCAATCGCCAGAGAACAAGGTGGTGGGCCACCAACCCAGCCCCACTCACACACAACGAGGAGCTACTGGCCAGTCTGGGGACACCCAGGGAACAACATCTGGACACACTAGCTGCCATCGTGGAGGTGGGTGTCTCCCAACCAATAAGCCTGGAGTTGCCTGGTAAGTCAGTACTGCACATATGCCTATCATATCCCATGTAGTTGCATGTGTCACTGTACATAATGTAAAGTAACAACATATGCCAGGTATGTGGCACACATGCTGCATACTACAGTATGCTACGTTTTGTATGCACACATGTGCATACTATATGCTATTACACAGGTGAATGTGCGCACATGCACAGCAAACCTGTATTGCCACAGTCAGCGGATAATGTACATACTGGTGTGTCACCCCATACGCAGGTACCTCTGGCTGCCGTACTGGTGACATGGGTCCATTGCAGGTGAGACTGCCATCAGCATCAGGCATGTTACAGTGTAGATTCATTTGCCATGTGGCCACAGTTTAACACTTGCACACCTGATGTTTGTTCCAGCCACGACATATGCAGGTCGCACTAACATGCATTCACACACGCCCACCCATGTGCAATATATGCAATCCTAATGATACACAGACCTGAAACTACAGTACATGTCACGCGACATGTGTGGTCACAAAAAGGCAATGGTGGAGGTGTTCTAAATGAGGCATATGTAGTATGCATTGGAACAACATGTGTGGTACGCCAAGACAGTACCACACAGTGAGCTGTGATATGGCAGCCCACAAGTGTCACCATTGTGTCATATGCCCTCAAAGATCGGTGCACACACTGTGATGTGCCACCAGACATGTCCCAGACATGTAGTGCGTCCTGTCTGCAATATTGTCACACTATCACATGACCTATACCCCACATACCAAACATAACCTGTTGTTCAGACATGTGGAATGTGACATATCTGGATATGCATGGGTGTATGTCGAGATGTAACCCACACAGACATGTGGAGAAGATAACCATCACACACAATGGCCACCACATGCACACATGGAGGATGGCCTGATACAGCCACACAGTACACATGGGATGTATACACCCTTGCTGCACATTGTCCACATGGTCCACCATAGCCCTAGCCGACCCGATTATACAGTTCAGCGTGGTACAGCGGACAACCCAGTTTCCGCGTTACCGGAGGTGTCATCATTCACCATATACGCATCTGCCTAACATCACCACTGGTTGCAGTTGGCGGCTGGCGCAATGCACATTATGCATTCTGCTGCTAACATACATGCCCTGGCGTTGTCATACAATGGCAATAGGCCTGCATCACACTGTATAGCAATGTAGATGGCCCACACTACCCTCCTGGTGCTCATGCAATACTTAATAAACATTTCTATCTCTATCTGCAGGGCATACACACAACACCGTACGTAGCTTCTCCACGGTGATGCTGTACATGTCAGACACCATTGTGTCAAACATGTATGCATGTTAATGCAATACGTCAGCAGATTACATACAGTCAAGGACACGCCAGACATGTACTGTTTATCCGTTCTGGGCCCATTACGGTGTATCACGGAGATGCATGAATACTACCATGATTGTGTGATCTGCATATTACTTCGATATGACACCTGCTTGCTGTAGTGTGCACCCCAGGGAGGTATGCTTTACTAACACTGGCTTAATGTCTGAGCCATGCCCCTCTGCTCTATCGCGAGGCATGCTAAAATGCCATCTGACAAATCACATGCATGGTGTGTCTGTGTGTGCATCTATGTGTGTCTGTGTGTATGTTCGTGTGTGTGTGTCTGTGTGTGTGTGTCTGTGTGTGTGTCTGTGTGTGTGCGCCCGCGTGTTTCGCTCTTGTGCGTGTCTGTGCGTAAAGCGCAGGTGTGTGTGTGTGTCTGTGTGTGTGTGTCTGCGTCCGTGTGTCTGTGTGTGTGTGTGTGTGTGCGTGTGTGTGTGTGTGTGTGTGTGCACTGGTGTGTGGGTGTGTGTCTGTGTTCAGTGCCCTGTGTGTCTGTGTCTATTGTACTTTACAGCATTTCTTTGCATTCATGCAGGTGATGGTATGCTAATTCCTGCAGTCCATCTGATGTTAGTGTCCCCACAGATACTAGCTGTGATGAAATATATGCATGAGGTAACAGGCAGGGCTGTCAGGGCCAACCTGTGCCACGGTTACCATCCCAGCTATGTCCCCTCTTCCCCGCTTGCTGCCAACACATACCACATCACCGGGTGCCCATAGAGGAAGCCGCACAGTCAGCCGCCTGCTGGGACAGAACGCAGGTGGTTACAGAAGGTGTGTCTGCACACCATGGTGTCATTGTAATGACTGCGATGTGCCACACAGGCATGTGGCCGGTGCTGCTCGCGGAGGAGGACCTCTGGCAGACATGCACCTGCAGGACAGAGCGCAAAGCAGCTGGTATCAAACGATGTTCCACCGGTAATGGCAGCACAGGCACGCATGAACAGCAGAACAGCGCGGTGAGGCTTCGCAGAGGTCAGCTATCCACACCCTAAATGACAACATCCAGGCATTGGCGAATGCTCAACAGCAGATTGCCAATGTTCTGGATAGGCGCATCGTGAAATGGTCGGTATCCTGACCGAGGCATGGCAATCCGAAGCAGGAGCTTCGTCTGTGCTGGAACACCTGGTAGGAGTGAGGCATGAGGCCACGCGGGGATAGGCCATCACCACCCACCTAGTAGGTCGACGTGACTGCGCCACCTCACATGCCCGGCCTCCCATAGTGCCGTAGCAGTAGCAGCGCAGCTGGGCATTGTCAACACCAGGACAGCAGGCCGCGGCTGCCATCCAGCCACGCCTGCGGGACATGTGTCGCTGGACAGCAGCCGTACTCTGTACCTCCACCTGCAGTGCCCGCTACCCCAGGCAGGCACAGGTCACATGCCACATGGATCTGACACAGAGCTGTACAACCTGCACTGTACAACGTAAATACCAATTATACCCCCGTGTAGGGCATCACAGCGGCAGAACTGTGTACACATACACACACAGCAAACACAACTGTAGGGCCCACAACACCCACATGCATTCTGCAAGATATGTCCAGTCAACTCACCGCCCTTACACACACATGATGTTATCCATTAGTGCAGCCCATGCCCCTGGCAAACATATCACCCCTGTGCATATGATGAAGCCTGTGCCGATCCCCGTCATCCACACCATTGGTGCAGGGTTATGCACAAATATTCTGATGCACAGGTGAACAGCATAGTGAGAGATGCATGCAGTGAGGATGTGCTGCTGCAGTGGTTGTGTGTGAATACTGAGTTGTGGTGGCGTGACATAGGTTTGTGTAATTGTCGACATGCAATCGTCACACCATGTAGTGCAGGTGCAGCTTGCATTGTGATGTGTTCACGTATGTGTCTCGCTTACATCTGTAGCAGCATGTTTGTTGTGATACCCTTGGTTCCTCCTATGGTGTAATTTTACGTACTTCACAGGTAGCAGTGTTTGGCAGTCCCCACGGTAACTGTGGAGGCCACAGGCACGCCTATAATATCAACATGCTAGTACGGCCCTCATCCTGAGTGTTGACACACAAACATGACACAGATGTCTACACATATACTGCACCTGACGATGTGGTCGGTACCACAGGCTGGTACTGGACAAAGACGGACATACATAGCAGGACGATTACAGGTATGGTGACATGGCGCAGGGGTTGTATTACAGCCGCCTGGCCAATGATGATGGAGGTGTCCCTGGTAGCTGGATAGCCACACTGCAGCAGTAGGACCCATGGGCCAGTACGTGAACATGGTCAAGAGTCACATGGTGTAATAATTATCATAACGCGACACCCCATAGTGCGTAGCGCTGGGGACTCTTTGCTCAGCGGTCATCACCCCCACAGTACTATGCACCCACGCGTTGAAGTGTCACAGAGAAGGACATGCATTGCACAGTGTGGCTGGGACCCATGGCATCAACAGGGTTGTGCAATGCATCACCATTATGGGCGTTAGTCAGCACATGGGGCCATGATAATTTCCCACCATATATTAGCATACACACTCACACCAAGCACCAGACATACATACAGACACACACACACTGTGGTGACCACACGCATATCGACAGTCATGTATGATGCACATCACCGTGAATGTCATGCTTCCCACACTGACGATGTACAGTTCTCTACAATGGCGTATGTATGGCAACTGACATATTCTCGCAATATGTGGCAACCCTGGTCACACATTCGACACATGGCAGTGCTGGAATGATACACCAGCCATATGATGACACGCTTATGGACATTCAGCGTATTGATTGCATTATGCACCAACGCTTATATCTGGCAAATGTGCTGCTATATACACACGGGAGGTTGGTGGTGGGTATTACAGGTGCCATATGATATATAGTTGTTAACACCTGACCGCTTGGGTGTATGCATTATGTCAGCACCGCCACGCAACAGCTTACATAGCCGCATAGTTAGCACATGGCATGATAGGATGGTGATAACTGTGAGCTTCACCCCTGCACACATACATTCAGACAGGTGATCACCATGTTACATACACACATCCCTCCATAATGCGCTGCTTCAGGCGTCACTGCATACAGATGTCGGCGATGGGTCTGCATTGCGCCTGCATGTCGTGAGGTAGGTGCACCATGTTACTGACATCGCCATTGCACATGCATGTTTGCTGCATGCACAGTACAGATGTCACATGTCTCCTGCTGCTGGCGTTTGTATGCATTGCTATTGTTGACATGCAAGCTGACATACATGACACATGGACTGCAGCATACTTATCGGGTGTCACAGGGCTTAATTTTCAGCACAGGGGTATGTGTCCCGTCAACACTCGATACCCCCTGTAGTGAGCATTCGAACAGACATGGGCCCACCCTTCAATTTGCATGTAGCATTGATTGGGCCAGTGTTGCGCACGCAGGCACGCCGCGCCATGTATGCTGTGTTGTGCAGTCCATACACATTCACACAATCACGTACGATGGACCCAGACATGTTCATTGATGTACAGCAACAGCCGCGTCACAGCTGTGTATGGGCCATGGTATGTCATGAGCCGACCTGTTCATGCATACCGGCATCGCTGCAATGCATAACACCTGTTGGATCCCTCGTTGGTAATGCAGGGTATCTGCACAGCTGGTGACACCACTGTATTGCGCCCAGTGGGCCATGTGCAACATGCAGTTGTGGACTGTTAGGCTGTGTAGTGCTTCAATTAACGACATGGTGCTGACTTTGCACAGCTACAGTGTACACTTGTGTGTGTGTACGCAGGTGACCTGCACTCGTGACAGCCGTGATGGCAGCTGTGTACAGGTCACTGCATGTGACCGCCTCTGTGCGTGGAGGGCAGTTATACCTACTGTGCCCCTTCGTGTGTACACTCCATCTGCATGCAAGATTGCCCTTGCAACTGCTTATGTGTGAGCATGCCCAGTATGCCGCTGTGTAGATGGACACACAGCATTCCACACCGCGCCTCCGCAATTAGATCTATGTGCATGCAAGATGGCCTTTGCAAGAGCTACGTGTGAGCTTGCCCAGTATGCCAAGCAGTAGATGGACACAATACATTCCACACTGTGCCCCTCCATGATTAGACTCGTGTGCATGCAAGATGGCCCTTTGCAACAGCCAAGTGTGTGAGCGTCTAGTACCGCTGTAGATGGACACACGTGATATCTCCACAATGCTCTCTGTGATTAGACTCGTGTGCATGCAAGATGGCCCTCGCAACAGCCATGTGTGAGCATGCCCAGTAATGCCATTGTGAGATGGACACACAGCACATTCCACACTGCTCTCCTGATTATACTCTGTGTGCATGCAAGATGGCCCTTGCAACAGCCATGTGTGAGCATGCCCAGTAATGCTGTGTGATGGACACACATTCCACACTGGGCGCTCTCCGTATTAGGATTCCGTGTATGCAGATGGCTCCTTTGTAACAGCTATGTGTGAGCATGCCCAGCACGCCGCTGTGGATGGACACAATACATTCCACACTACGCCCCTCCGTGATTAGACTGCAGGCATGCAAGATGGCCCTTTGCAACAGCTATGTGCGGAGCATGCCCAGCTGTTGTGAGATGGACACAGCATTCCAATGCCCGCCTGTGATTGACTAGGTGCATGCAAGGATGGCCCTTTTCAACCGTATGTGGTGGCATGGGCCCCGAGCCAATTTTGTAGATGGACCACAGACATTCCAAACGCTGTGAAAACTAAGTGTTTTTGGGATTTGGCCCTTGACATCTTTTTTAGCCTGGGGGTATCCAGGACCGATTCCATTTCTTCACGTTGCCTTTTATTGAACCAAAGTTGCCTCTGGAGGGTGTTATTCTGTGGGACTTCTTAAAACATGTGTGTGTGTTTGATATTTTGGTGTGTGTTAACGCCCCCCTGGTGTGTGTGTGTGTTGTTTCCCCCCTGGGGAAAAGTAATGCTTTTAGATGCCCACCACAAACATTCCCTATCGGGGTCTTTGCCTTTGGGATGATGTCACCCACCTAGAAGTATGCCTCTGAGAGTGCTGTGTTCAGTAATCTCGGGAGCGTTCTGTAAATGCGTAATGCTGTAGTGTGTTAGAGTAGGTAGGTGTGTGTTCAACTCCGGGCCCCTTTCCCAAGTGTGTGTGTGTGTGTGTGTGTTTCCAGCTGCCTGGGGACACAGTAATGCTTTAAGATGCCTCACAACACGTACATTCCCTATCGGCGTCTTTGCCTTTGCGGATGATGTCACCCACCTTGAAGTATGCTTCTGAGAGTGCTGTGTTCAGTAATCTCGGTAGCGCTTCTGTAAATGCGTAATGCTGTAGTGTGTTAGAGTAGGTAGGTGTGTTCAACTCCGGCCCTTCCAAGTGTGTGTGTGTGTGTGTGTGTCGTGTGTTTCAGCTGCCTGGGGACACAGTAATGCTTTTGATGCCTCACAACACATACATTCCCTATCGCGCTTTGCCTTTGCGGATGATGTCACCCACCTAGAAGTATGCCTCTGGGGTGCTGTGTTCAGTAATCTCGGGAGCGTTCTGTAAATGCTAATGCTGTAGTGTGTTAGAGTAGGTAGGTGTGTTCAACTCCGGCCCTTCCAAGTTTTGGGGGGTGTTGTGTTTTACAGCTGCCTGGGGACACAGTAATGCTTTTAGATGCCTCACAACACATACATTCCCTATCAGCTCTTTGCCTTTGCGGATGATGTCACCCACCTAGAAGTATGCCTCTGGGAGTGCTGTGTTCAGTAATCTTGGTAGGGTTCTGTAAATGCTAAAGCTGTAGTGTGTTTGGGTAGGTAGGTGTGGGTTTAATTTCCCGGCCCCCCAATGTGTGTTGTGTGTGTTTTTACTGCCTGGGGACCAGTTATGCTTTTAGAGCCTCCCAAACAACATTCCCTACCTCTTTGCCCTTTTGGATGTTTTCACCCACCTAGAAAAATGCCTTGGTTTCTGGTTAGTAGTCTTGGTAGCGTTTTTGTAAATGCGTCATGCTGTAGTGTGATAGGGGAGTTAGGGGTAGGTTCAATTCCCCGGCCCCGCCAATGTGTTGTTGTATCTCCCTCCTATATTATTTTTGATAACCCCTTTTCAGGCAGTACCCGTTTTTGTTTGCTTTTGATGTTTACAAACCAATTTTGTTGAATCCCCTTTGTCCTGCTGTGTTTTGTAGTCTCAGCGTTTCTGTAAATTTTGGGGCCCTCTTTTGTGTATTCATGTTAGGGTTCATTACCCGGGCCCTTTTATTTTGTATGTCTATTTTCTTTCATCTTTATTTATATATATTTTTCGCCCTAAAGGTTCTTCATGGACGCTGTGTTTTGAAATTGCCCTATTTGCATAGCTTTCACCCCTACCTGGGGGTTTGCAATCCCCCAACTTTTCCTCAACGTCTGTTTCCGTTTACCCCCCTCAGGCGTTGCTGCGGTTATCTTTGGGAACATCATTTGCTGTTCTCTTCACGTAAAAAATTGACCAAAAAGGTTTTTATTATATGGCCTGTTTTGGTGTTTGTGTTTGTCTATTTTGCTTGTTTCATGGGTGGGTTTTGTTCCCAATCCCCATTTGAAAAGGGAACCGCCCTAAAGGTTCTTAGTAGTGCTGTTTCAATTTTGACCCAAAGCACACATTTTGGCATACGGCCCCGCCCTTTTTTGCAGGCACAACCCGCGTTGTATTCCCCCCAGCCAAAGCTGTTTCCCACAATTGGTTTTCTGTTTCCTGTTCATTTTTTCCCTCCCCCTCCAGAGCAAGTTGCTGGGGGCGGCTTACTGAATGGGACACCCCCAGGGCAATTACATTTGGTTTTTTAAAAATTAAAATTGAAAAATTAAAGGGCATTTGTTGGCTTTTTGTCGGTTTGGTGCTTTAAAATGTTTTTCATTTTTATGTCTTTTTTTCATGGAAGTTCCAGGTTTTTACTGTTTCTGGAAAAACCCAAAACAAAACCCGCACATTATGGGGAAATCTGACGTTGATTGTTCTTTTTCAATATTCCTTTCTGGACACCAAGCAACACTGTTGCGGATAAAGGCCACATTTTTATTACATTTAAATTAGGAACACCCACCCGACAGGGGTTGGGATTCCCCACACGGCCAAAAGCTGGGTATAACCCAATTGGGCCCCATTTGTACCCTTTTTGCCGGTATGTGTTTTCCGCAGTGGCCCGGAGGTACCACTTGGGGACGGCATTTTTAGGTTACACTCATGACACCCCGAAAAGGGCCCCCATTTTTTGGTTTTAATTCCAATTTTTCCCCTTAGGGATAAGTTGTATTCCCCCATTTCACATGCCCATGTGACGACATGGCCATTTGTCCTGATTCCCTACCTGCCACCTAGTACCCATTCACATTTTTTGGACAGGTTACCTTCATACCCCAAACCCGACACATTAGGTAAAAACTACCTTTGACCTTGTTACTTGCATATATGTGCCTTCGGTAAATTTCAATTTTTTTTTTTTTTTTTTTTTTTTTTTTGGGGGGGGGGGGGGGGAGTTTGGGTGTGTTTTTACCTTTTCTTTTGCCCGTTTTCAATGGGTTTTTGGTTGAAAAAGGACCCTTTTTCGGTAAATTCATTTAAAAAAGGAGTCCATGCCCCAATGGACCCACCTTTTTTCTTTGGCCATGTTTCCGGATAAGTGTTTTAAGAACCC
>NW_025049743.1:0-14709 GCF_019279795.1 Protopterus annectens
CCCCTTTATAATTTTCGCTAGACAGGACAGAATAGCTGTGTGTGGGAAGTTTGACAGTTAAGTGCAACTGCCAACTATATGAAGAGGTATCACATAGGAGATTTTGGATATAGTGGTTACTGTAACTCCATATGTAGCTCTGTTGTGCACTATTGAGATGGGGTATGCTATAGTGTCAGTAGCCTTTTGCACATTCTCTGATGGCAGGAGTGGGCAACCAGGGTGGAGGATTTTACTTTCTTAAGTAGGCCATGAATAAGTAGGAATGTTACACTGAAGGTTGAACATGAACATGAACAGGAACACAGCCAAAGGTTCCCCCAACAGAGTGGAGTAGACACACAGTAGTGATCCCTGGGGTGAATTTTCTATTTGCCATCAACTCCAGAATGTTTTTGTTGATGAGGGCCAGTGAAGTACACTGTTTGACATGTATGGTAGTTCTTTTTGTAATCATGGGCTGTATCTTGGTTAGGAACGTGTCTCTCAAGCACTTTATGTGGAGAGTAGTTTTGAGGTTGAATTGTCTGGACTATGTGGTGCTGAGGGAATTCAGATTTCTTCAGATGTATAATGTCTAACATGGTGGATCAGACGTGGCTTGGTGAGTCACACAGAGATCACCTTTATTTATTTATTTATTTTATTTATTTTACATTTGTTAACCGGGCTAGTCTGGCTGGATACATGTCCATTTTCAGCAGAGGCCCGAGGAGAAAAGCTCCACTAATAGACTACGGCATACATGAAGACTACTTAACTAAGTAGATCAAACTTTTTAACAGAGAACAAAACACAAAACACATCAAAAAGTCCCAACAGAATACAGATTGACTTAGCTAACTTAAGTATGTTACAGTAAGATTAAGATATCAGTTCATGTTATGTGGTTGAGGATAAAAATTCAGGCACAGGAAAATACAGTTGAATAGAGGATAATTGAAGTGGAGGTATATAAAAATTAATCAATGTTCCGAGGTAGAGAAGAGTGATGGTATTACACAGAGTGAAAAGAAAGCTAGTAGTTAGGCAAGGTAAAAAAAAGCACGTTAGAAGGTAAGGAGAAAAGTTGGTAGTAAACTTAAGGCAGTAAGGGATAAGTGGCAAAGGAAAGTGAGGGTAGAGTAAGTTTAGATAGGGTAGTGGTATTTAATCAAGTTAACTTTAGGAAAGTAAAGTTAAACAGGAGAGTGAGGTATATAGGCAGTGTGACAAGGTAAAAGGGTGAGGGACCAGAAGGGGGTTAAGAATGATAGTTTAGGTAAGAATGGGAGAGTAAAGAAAGAAATATGCAGACTGTTCAGAGTAATAAGCAGTAGTATGCTCAGTCAGGGTTAGAGCAGGGGCAGAGCCAGTGGATTTGTAGGTGGTTTTTTATCTGTTTTTTGAAAAGGTGGCATGATGTTAGGAGGTCAGTTCAGAGGGAAGTTTATTCCAGTAAGAACCGATAGTGTTTGCAAATAGGGAATCACCTGATTTATTATGAGATTTCCAGGTAGTCACTAATAGTTTGTTGGCTGATCTGAGTGTCTTGAGGTTTTTATAATGTGTAATGACATGATTTAGTATAGGGATGTTGGAAGGTAATGAAGAATTTTGAAGGTGATAACTAGTTGTTGTAGAAGTATAAGGTTAGGGAGTTCAAGCCAGTTGAGTTTCTTTAAATTTAGACAGTGGTGAGTTTGGAAGGGTGAGCCAGTGGCAAATCTGGCTATACTGTGGTAGGCAGTATTTAGTTTCTGAAGATTACTCTTCGATAAGTTGACAAAGGAGGGGGAGGCATAGGTTAGTGTAGAGATAAGGTGAGTTTGGGCTAGGGCTACTCGGGAAGAGGCAGTGAGATAGGGCTTTAGTCTGTAAAGGGCACCAATCTTTTTGTTAACAGTTTTGATAGTTAAATCAATATGATGGTTGAAGTTAAGCTGGTTATCTATGGTGACGCCTAGGAGTTTGGTGCAGTTGTCGGGTTGGATGATAGTGCCATTACAGGATGTTATAGAGAAAGAGATAGGGGTGGATTTAGAGGTGGGGGTAAAAAGTAATAGTTTGGTTTTTTTGGGATTCAGGAGGAGGCAGATATGTTGAAAAAAATTTTCTGCTGCAGTGAAGACTGCTTGGGTGGTGGAGTGGAGTTCTTCTGTTGTAGGGCTGAGCAGATGAGAGTAGAATCATCTGCATATTGGATGCATGTGGATGTAGGTAGGAGTTGGGCAGATTGTTGATGAAAGTGGAGAAAAGTAGGGGGCCTAGGATGGATCCTTGTGGGACACCAAGAGTGACAGGGAGTAGAGTGGATAGATGGCTGTCCCACAGTACAGCTTGTTTCCTATTAGTTAAATAGGAATTGAACCACTGTAAGGCTAGAGAGTCTAGACAGAGAGATTTTAAGGTATCAAGGAGAAGTTGATGGTTAACCATGTCAAATGCCTTTGAGAGGTCTAAAACAGTCTGGGAAGAGAATAGGTTATTATTACGATTTTTATTTATGGTATCAGAGGGAAGGAAAGAAGGGCAGTAGTAGTGCTGTGGTAGGGTCTGGAAGCCATGTTGAGAGTCTACAAGCTTGTTATTTAAGAGATAGTTTAGAGTTGGTGGTGAATACAGCGTTCCATTATTTTCGATAAAGGTGATAAGAGGCGATAGGTCTAAATTGATAGTTCATTAGAGTTTCCACCTTTGTGGAGTGGAATGATGTGGGAGATTTTCCAGCAGGATGGAATTTTGGATTCTGTTATGGTTCTGTTTATTAAGATGGATACTGGGTATGCTATTTCTTTTTGAAGCTAATTGAAGGAATTCAGCAGGAAGTTTGTCAGCTGAAGGTGTACAGGGTTTTAGTTTAGATAGTAGTTTCTGTATATAGGTAGTTGAGACGGTTTCCAGTTTTAGTGTATAGGTATTGTTGGGGATGGGAGTAGTTTGGAGGGGGGGGGGTGGAGTCATAGAGCTTGCAAGTGAGTTAACAGTTTGAGAGAAGAAATTGTTAAAGGTGTTGGCTATGATGTTAGGTTGTTCTTGTGCTAAGCTAGCTGGGGTAGGTGTTTTGGTATTGACTGGATGGAGAAGTTTATTAATTCCTGACCAGAATTTTGTTGGGTTTTGGTTGTGGTTTTGTTGGTATTGGAAGTTATAGTTTTTTTTATCTAGGATGACAAGTTTCTTTGTTTTGTTTCTTAGATGCTTGAAAGTCTGATGGTCAGTGGGGTTTTTAGTGGATCTCCATATTGACCATGATTTATTTCTCATTCTCATAGTTTGTTTAGTAGTAGCAGAGAGCCAAGGAGCTGCTTTGGATCTGATTTTAACTAGTCGGGATGGTGCATGTTGGTTTAGAATTTGTAAGAAGGTATTGTTGAAATGCATAACTGCATCATCTATTGGGAGGTATTTTAGTGTAGACCAGTTATATTGTTTGAGTTCAGTTTGAAAGGATGACAGATTGAATGCTGTTCTATTATATTTGGTCCGATAACTAGGTTGTTTAGGGATGTTGCATTTTTTTTAGTGATAAAGGTAAGGAGGTGGTCACTAATATTGTCTGGGAGTATGCCTGTATTATAGGAGGGGATTGTTGTTGGTTAGTATCCAGTCTAGGATTGTTTGTTTGTGGGTGGATTTGTTTATTCTAGTAGGAGAGTTAATGGTTTGGTGAAAGTTAAAGAGGTTAAGGTGTATGGTGGGTTTGGGGGATATGCAGGAGTTCCAGTCGACATTAAAGTCACCTAGGATAATGGTTTCCTGGGGGAAGGTGCTAGAGATCCAGCAAAGGATATTTTCTAGGGTGTGGATGTTCTTGCCTGGGGGGATGTAGGAACATATTATGTTTATAGATTTGGTTGTGTTGATTTGGAGTTTGGTGCATAGCATTTCAGCATTTCCTGGTTTGGGGGGGAAGGAGTTAATTAAAGTTAGCTGAAGTTGGGATTTAAAAAGGAGGGCCACCCCTCCGCCTTTTTTGTTAGTGCGGTCTAGTCTTAAGGTACTGTATCCTGGGGGGGTGAATTCATTGTCTTTTGTAGTAGGTTTAAGCCAGGTTTCTGTGAGGCATAGGATATCAAAGGCATAGAAATCAATTAAGGCATGGAGTTGAGTGAGTTTGTTGTTAATGCTACGGATATTAAGATGAGCAATTGAGAGGGAGTCTGAGGAAGAGTGTGGGTTAGTGTAGGTGGTAGTTTGTATTAGAGGGCTCGGGTTTTGGGGGGTGTTGGGGCCAGGGTTGGGGTGGATATCTCCATATATAAGTAAAGGAGTTTGAGGTGGTTGAAGAGGTTTTGTATGTTTGAGTGATATTGGAATGAATCTCTTAGAGGTAGTCAGTTGGTAGCGGTGGGTTTGATGGCCGAGAGCGAGATAGGCAGGTTGTTAGTATGTTAATGTGTGCTAGTTTGGGTAGGGGAAGTGTAGTAGTAGTATCTTTGTTTGAAGATGGAGTTTGAAGTAGTATGAGATTTTCATAGGAGGTACTTGAACTAGTGAGTATGAGACAGAGAGAAGGTGAAGTTTGTATAGTCGGTAAAATGTAGGAGAAGTGTTTAAGGCAGAGGACAGTCATTGTCAGGTAGGAGAGTTCAACAATACTGGTTAATCAGGTGAACGACGATACATTTCATTGCTTTAGAAATGTATGTGAGGCTAGGGGCGGTAGTTGATAAATACCAGGGTCTATATTCACTCCCTTTCTGTACTGTGATGACTGCAGCAGTGCACTACTCGGTAGAGACAAAACCTGAGTAGAGGCTTGAACTTAAGAGGGCACACAGATGTGTTGCCAGTTCAATTTGTAGTTGATGTAGAACACAGCCATGGATGTTATCTGCTGTGATGGAAGCTGTAATTTTGTCCTTGGTCAATGCAACTGCAAGCCATGCTGCAGTACTGCTTGGTGCCTACCATGATTCTGGCATTGTGATATGTGGTATCGAGGTGGAGTGACGGGTATAGGTTTGGCTATGAATCTGCATGCCAAGGTGTTGGGAATATGTATTGGGTCAGAATATGAGCTTGCAGTGAGCATTATCTCAGACCTATAACCGGGTATTGACAGGGAAGCTATTGATCTAGGTATAGAAGGCTTGGTGATTGTTTTTAGTGTTTGCTGCAATTCAGCAATCATAGCTGGCATTCGTGGATTTGATGAGGTATGTCAACTTTGTGTTTGTTGAGGTGAGGAAGGGAGTGTTACCACTCTTGGGACTACACCATATTCTGCAACAGTTTCTTTATTGTATCAGTGAGAATTTTAATGGAAGTTTTACAGTAAATTGGCTTTTTATTGAGTATAAATGTACCGCATGCCAAACTTTTGTCAAAAATATATAACAACACAAAACAAGCAATTTAAAAATAATAAAGACAAACTCTTTGTTGGAATATGATATAAAATTGAATGAATGAAATGTTGCAGCTAACCCATGCTAGGTATGGAGATGGCTGTGTAAGATGTAACATACATTCAGTGACAGAGATGCAATATAGATTGGAGAAAGCATGGTGGGTGAGAAATGATAAGCAACCAGATCAATGGCAGTGTTACTTGTTTGGTGAGTGGAGTTTATCTGAGACAGAATTCCTAGTTTCTCTTTTTGTGTGGGACAGGGCTAATTACAGAAACCTTTAGCTTCTTGGAAAGATGACAAAAAAGAGTATGAGAGAAGTGTCAAACAGCTTCAAATAAATGTACTTTTTTTGATGGAACCCTGTTTCAGTTGAAAGCAACCCCCTTGTGGTTTCTGATTGAGGACTGCATTCATTTGCAGACAGCCTCTGGGACAATGTGGATTAGACCAGTATGTCTCCTACTTTGATGATTAAGTGGGTTGCATTTACCAAGTCTCATTATCATAAAATCAGTTGCTGCATTTATTCAAAATTATTTAAACCGATTGAGCCGGGGGATTAAATAGACAGACATTTAACTGTTATGCATACCACTGTGGTGCCGTCACCACAGGAGGTAGGTGTTTCTCTATTCATAATAAAATCATATGCCCTTTTATCATTAAACATAGGTTTTTCATTCTTTTTGGCTGAGTTCTGTAGGCACCACAGTGTAGTAGACTTAGTTCTTATCAGATATCCATGTGTATAGCAGGACTGTTGTTTCTTTGCATGTTATACATGTGCGTACAACCATGGGTAGACTAATAACAAGGGGCCGTGGTAACAAACTCCAAAAATAAAAATATAACAATGTAATAAAACAAGGAACACAATAAGAAGTTATTCAGCTGTACATGTCACAACCACAACAGGTAGTTATAACTGTGTATCAGCATGGATATTAGCAATTAATGCCATGCAAAAATTAGGGGAGATAAGAAGTGTTGTCAGTGCAGAGGAATGTATGAAAAGATTGACAAAATATGTGCCATTGAGTATGGTAATGATAATAAAGCCATGGAGTGGTATGATATGGTGCTAGGAAGCATAACAATATGAAAACCTGAATGCTTGTGGTAGAGATGGATTTCTGGCATTTGACAAACAATTGGAACAGTTAGAGTGGTGTTTCTTTGAGATGCATGAGAGGCAGTAGTGTCATCACCTGCACAGTTTTTAAGCATGATGAGCTTGTCTCCTGCTGCATCTTGGCGTCATGTATTTGTGCTTTTGGATAGTACACCAATAATGTGTGACCAACATTTGGTGATCCCAGTGAAGGCAAACTACCCGCGGTAGTGCAGCGTTTCTGTTGTGGCCTCACAGCAAGAGGTTAGCCTGTCCGATTCTCGACTGGAGTGCCTTCTGTGTGAAGTCTGCATGTCATCCACGGGTTCGAGTGGCATTTGAAAGACATGCGTGAATGTGTATGGCTTAAATTGACGGTTGCTCGTTGGGCTGGCTACTCCGCAGCATAAAAATCAACTGCCAATGATTAGCGTATCAAAGTTCTGCTGTGGTGATGTCATAACCATGACAAGCCAAAAAGACAGACAAACTGAAGGATGATGATACGTGAGGGGGCTGACATTATTACAAAGTCAGAGGTATTATAATACTTTCCACATGTCCATATTTGTTGATTTGTGTGCTTCCTAAATTTCTGGATTAATTGCTCCTTGATGCTGTGCTGCATACTGTGGTCGACCTTTTACACTAAATCCTTCACTTTGGAAGTATTTCATAAATTCTACTTTTATTTTATTTTATATTTTTTTTATATTTTTTTGAACGGACTAGTCTAACTGGATATATGTCCATTTTCATTAGATGCCCGAGGAGAAAAGCTCCATGACATATGCAAAAAATACAACAAGAAAATACAAAAGATAAACTACAAAATTGCATGAATACAAAGTGAAAGAAAAGAAAAATAAAATTATATAAAATTTTATTCTATTTGTTTAAGTTGTCACATAGTAATGTTGTGGATTTCATTCCCCCTGGGTGATCTTATTGTTTGTGCTGTGCAAGGTTACATACTTGGATACTTTGACGGTATTGCTCTTAAAATGTCTTCGGAGAAGATTAATGGTATAGAGTTTTTCTTTCGTCTTTGCATAGTGTAATGGGAAAAGTCTCGTCTTCTTGCATAATAGTAACACTACATAATATTTGTTATGCTCACTAATCAACTACACCATATGTATGTCTCTTTTGTAGTGTGCCAGTTTTATAGGGACTAATACCTTGTTCGACAATGGGCCAGGGTAAGCTGCTACCTGAATGTCACCCAACACAAATGTTGCTATGTTTCTGCATCTTCAGGATTCTACACTGTCGGTGGCCAAGGATGAACACAGGATAGCAGCAGATTTCTTCAGCTCCACCAATTTCACTGCACTGACAGGAATTAATTACTTAAAAAAATTAATTTATGAAGTAATTTTCTTTCTAAATATGTTTGTTTTATATATTTCTTGAACTATATCTAAAAAAGAAAGGAAATTTTAACAATATTCCTGTCAGAAATCACTTTGGAAATTTTCCTGTCAGTTTCTCTGTCTGAAATGAGTTCCAGTAAGACAAATTCTCAAGAATCCAGCATCAAGAAAGAACTTCAGTCTCTGATAACTACAATCCAGCAACTTACTGCCAAGATAGATAAACTGGATACTAAAATTGATACCTTCATAGAAAAAACTACAAAACAAATAGACTTGTTACATATAGACTTGCAACAACAGAAGATCCAGATGACAGGCATAGAAGAGGCTGTAAATGACATGGAAAATAGAATCCAAGAAGAGGAAATCAACATTGAGTTTTTGCTGAAAGAAAATACACATCTACAAACAAAGCTTGATGACCTGGAAAATAGATCTAGGTGCAATAACATTAGGATTTTTGGACTGCCAGAAAATATTGAAGGTAACAATATTACTTCTTTTTTAACAACATGGCTCCCTAAAACTTTAGACTTACCAGAAGCATTCTCTTTTGGTATCGAAAGAGCCCATAGATCTATAGCTAATACTAACTCTAACAAAAAATATCCTAGATCAGTTATAGTTAGATTTCTATCATCTTTTGATAAAGAAATGGTTCTTAAATCTGCTTGGGCTAAAGCTCCTGTTAAAATTAATGAGACAACTGTGCGTTTTGATAATGACTATTCTTCCTTGGTAATTATTAAAAGAAAAGTCTTTCTGCCATTAATAAAGGAGCTTAAAAAAGCACAGTTTAAAACCTACCTTCTGTTTCCTGCCAAGCTGAAAATCTTCCTTCCTGATGGTCCTAAAATTTTTGATGACTTAGACTCTGCATTGCTGTTTATCCAAAAAAATAAGATTCTGGATAAAATAGAGGAAATGGAATGGGCTAGTCCTTCATTAAAGAGGTTGGCAACTGAAACTTCGTGGAAGACTTCAGAGAAGAAGAAGAGACTAAAAAACAAATGACATGTTCTTTTTTTTTTCTCTCACTTTAATTTTCTTCACTATTAATCTTTTTAAATATAGTTTCTGCATTTTCAGAAAGCCACAAATATTCTGAAAAAGATTTAATCAAAATTATTTTCTGTGTACAAATAGCTGTTTTGTCTCATAATCAATCAAAATATCTGAGGAACTAATAACAAGCTATCATTCAATATGTTTCTCTTTCTGACAAAGAGAATTAAGGTCAGTAACTTGACACATTTTTTTTTCTTCTTTCTTCTTATAGGTTCATAGGTTCATAGGTTTATACTAGGCTATCTGCCCTAAGGCATTTATAAGCCTAGCCCAAATTATTGTGGCTTACGCCACCCCTTATATGAAAAAATACTGTGCCCATTAGTTTGTTGTGCCTCTGTCCAGCAGTGACCCAGAGATGATTCCCAGGGTAAACCTACGATCTCCCATCCACAGGTCTAGATTTCTCTTGAACAGAGTCAGCGAGGTGCTCTGCCTCACATGGACCGGGATTTTATTCCACAGCATAGGGAGTCTCTGAGTGATAAATCTATCCCTCCAGCACGTCCTATTTATATCCGTGCTAAGGTTTAAGTCGCTTGCTCTAGTGGTTTTGGTGGATTTGGATTTTTGAGGTGGAGCATGTCCATTAATTCCGGGTTGGACATGGCCTTGTATGTCAGGCACATGTCACCTCTGAGCAGACGGTATGCGACTGAATAGAGCTGGAGTTTCTTCAATCTGGCAGCATATGACAGATTTTGGAGTCCCTTTATCCTTTTGGTGAGGAACTTTTGGGGTCTCTCCAATTGCTGCAGATGTCGGGTGAGATACATCCCGAATGGGGCATTGTACTCGATCATTGGTCTGATAAGTGAAGAGTACAGGGGAACAATGACCTCACTAGATCTGGATGTGAATCCCTTCATGATCAGGTGGGCAATGTAGAAGGTCTTTCTAACCACTTTAGCAATGTGAGTGTCAAAAGAAAGGCCACTGTCAACCTGGGTCCCCAGGTCCCTGATAACCTCTTCTGTGCTTAGTGGATTTCCACCTATATGGTAGCTTGGGGTTACCTTGTTTTTCCCGAAGGGTATGACTATACATTTTTGGCGTTTAACTTCAGGCCATGGCTCTGGCACCAGCTATCTGTTTCCGTGAGTCCCTTCTGAAGGATATCCGTGTCCGATGCACTTTCCACTATGGCGCCCAGTTTGCAGTCATCTGCAAACTTTGTCAGCCAAAGTCCTCCCATGTTGGCCTGTACTTCTGAGAAGTAGATGCCAAACAATAGGGGCCAAGGACCGAGCCCTGTGGGACACCACTTGTGACCGGCTTGGAGTCTGACACAGCGCCAGCAACTCTAACCCTGTGGGTTCTGTCCTTAAGCCAGTTTGCAACCCATCTTGTGACATATGGGTTTACATTTAAGCTGGTAAGTTTTTCTACAATACCGAGTGGGGTATTGTGTCGAAAGCTTTGCAAGGTCAAGGTAGGCTGTATGGACTGCCTTTCCTCATCAATGGCCTTGGTGACTATTTCAAGAAGTCGACCAAGTTCAAAAGGCATGATCTTCCCTTGACAAAGCTAAACTGGGTCGGGTCCAATGTCTGCAAGTCCCCTATATCTTTGTTTATGAGCTCCATTATGATCCTCTCCATAGCTTTGCAGACTAGACTTGTTAAGCTTATGGGCGGTAATTACCAGGGTCCGTGAGGCGCCACCTTTGTGGAGTGGGACCACAGTTGCCGACGCCACCCTTGGGCACGTATCCTGTGGTAAGGCTGAGATTAAACAGCTGCCTTATGTGCGGGTTTAATTCCTCATTTAGCTCGTAGCACACAGCCGGGGACACCATCCGTCCCATTGATGCTGTGTTTTTAGCTTTAGAGAGAGCAGCTTTCACCTGCGCATTTGAGATGTCCGGGAGGCTACACTCGGCTGGGATAGTTATCTCTCCTTTAGGGGAGAGGGGTGAAGTTTGCACTGAACCTGTCTGCCAGTATGTTGGCAATGTCTGTGGGTTCAGTGATTTTGTATCATTTTGGACTAATTCTGAGCATATCTGTGAGTTTCCACCCAGGTTCCTAACATAGCTGAAAAAGGCCTTATGATTGTCCTTTGAATCCATGGCAATTTTTCTCTCAAAATTGGCCTTAGTTGATTTTATGAGTGCTCGTATTTTTTACTAATAATGATCAGGGGTGACTTCCCTTTTATGGATTTTGTTCTATCATGTAATAGCTTTCTCCTCTTATTGTAAAGTTTGTTAATGGCTGGGGTCCACCAGACTGGACGTTTGCCCTTTGTGGAAAGAGTCTTGGTTTTATTTGGGATTGCCTGATCCATGCAGTCCTGGAGGTGTTCATAGAAGGCATTTGTAAGGGCTTCCGAGCTTGGGTTGTGGTTTCCTCTGACTCAGGGGCCTTGAAGGATACCACACCAGTCTTGAGTAGTGTGAAGTTTGCTTTAGAGAAGTTCTTCACTATGGTCTTTTTGTTTGGGGTGGGGCGGGATGTGGATTTCCAGTGAGATTAGTTTATGATCAGATCTCACCAATGAGGGATATACTTCCGGTGTGGAGCATTTTGTCCCCATGTTTGTGACAATGAGATCTAGTATATTTTGTCCTCTCGTGGGAACAGTAACTAGCTGTTCCATGGCATTTGAATTTATGAACTCCAGGAACCGTTGGGCTAGAATGTTAGGGCTTGAGTAATGTTCCCAGTCTATATTCGGGTAGTTGAAGTCACCCAATATGATGGTGTTTGGAGATACATTTATACCCTCCAGTGTCTTCAGGAAGGCTGTGTGGGGTTCCTGAGTTTGAGAGGGTGGCCTGTAGCATGCTACAATTTGTAGAGCAGTTTTGCCTATGGTTAGTTGCACCTGGATGGTTTCCGGAGCTTCATGTGTTGCCACCAACCTGGAGGTGTGAGTATCCTTTATGAATATGGATACACCTCCTTTTGTGGAGTGGTCCGGGTTTTGGGGCGAACGCATGATATGAGGTAAAACCTAATAGTGCCGGGTGCTCTCAGGAGCCTTGAACCAGGTTTCAGTTACAGCACAGACATCGATGTTCTCCATACTGAGAAGGGCCTCGAGTGCGTGCATTTTGAGATTTAGACTTCTGGCATTGAGCAGCATTACCCTCAATTTCTTCCCATTTTTATTTTCTAGGGTGGTAGGTTTAGAATTTGAGCCTTGCCTAAAAAGGCACTATGGGGTGGCAAGAGCCTTAGCCAATATCCGAATCCCAGGGTGACAGGTGCAAGCCGTCCCTTCATAAGCAGCGTGGCTTGTCAAGCATGTCATCCCAGGCAGACAGACACTGGATCCCCTTTGAATGACACCAGACATTAAGCCAATTGTTAAAGCTGATCATCTTGTCTCTATATTGTGGCATCATTCTTGGTGAAGGAAGGATACTGCTCAGGGTTAGGGTCATACCTGCCTGGGCTACATAATCAGAGAGCTCCTCTATGTCTCTTTTCATGTAGTCCAGGGAGGTGCGTCTCAGGTCGTTCACACCAGCATGGACAATGACTGTGTCATATTTGTACTTGCCGTGGAGTGACCCAGTGCTTGTGTTATGTGGCGGATTCTAGCGCCCGATAGGCAGCTTACTGTGACCCTCTCCTTGTTCAGCCTGGTGAGTGGGACGTCAGTGTGTCTGACTATGGAGTCACCTATGACAAGTATGTTTGGTGTTGTATTTGGCCTTAAGGGCTGTGACTGCTTTGCACACTGCTTTTGTGGTTTATGTGTTGCTTGTGGGGTGTCTTGAGGTAGCAGTTGTTTGGGTGTCTGCTTTGGAGGCCTCTGCTGTTTAGGTAAATTTTACTCAGAGCCTCAGTATGTCTTTGTGTGTTTATGTGTTTGATTCAGTGGAGTGGTAGCATTATGTGAGGCTGGTTTTGTGGTGTGTGTAGTTGCCTTCTCCTCCTGTCTGGTCTTGCCAGTCCTGAGTTGAGAGAGCTCAGCCTCCAGTTTGGCTAAATAGCTGCATCTCTCGCAAGTATTTGTGTTATGTGGGAGGAGGAGAGGGTTGTCTGTGTACATGAGGCAGTTATAACATTGCCTCAAGATTCCCAGATTCACCAGCTGGACCGGAGAGGAGATTGACAACTGACCTTTGGACATGCTAGAATAATATTGGGAAATCCTTAATTGAAAACAAGGGCCAGTGGGGTTATTGTTTTTTATTTTAAACAATAACATTCTATTTAGATTATGCAGTGGGTAAGGTGTGGGGGAGGGCAGAGAGAGAGATGTGATGAGAATATGATAAATGGAATGATAATTTATTTATTCCTTGTAAAACGTTTATATGCTGTTTAAATGCTATTGCTAATTATACTTTCTTGATTATATTGCTTATGCTTATTCATAAATAATATGTCATGCTTTAATTAATAATAATTAGAACTAAATAATAGTAAATAGTATGTTTCATTTCCATCTTTATTAATATAAACAGCAAGTAATATTCCACTGTAAATACTTTTTATAGCTTCCTTTTACATTTTTTTATCTTTGCTTTGTTCTCTCTTATTTCCTACTTTCTCTTTTTCTTTTCTCTGTTCTTTCTCTTTATTCTCTTTCATATTAATATATTGACATTCTTTTGATCATACAGGTACAGTAAATAATAAGATTTGTATAAAAATTGAATTGGGGAAAAAATAATATGTTCTATCACATATTAATAACTTTGGGCTTAGTTTCACTTTCATAGAGGCTGTAATAACTTGTAAAGTGCTTCGCGAAGGTTTTGCTATGTTTAGCTTCACTTATACTGCTAAATGAATGTCAGTCACTTGTTTTTAACAAATTCCCGCCAAAATCTTAAGGGAGACAATTTGGGATGTGGGTTACCTCGTGAACAGTGTCCTCGAGTTGCTTTAAAAGCTTCAACACTCAGAACTCACGCAGAGAAGCTGAAAGCAGTCAATTTGAACTTTGACCCCAGAATTCACGCTGACACATCGCAGATTCATGAAGAACACTCAACTAGGAAGTAGAACTGCTGCAAATGCGACTCTGTGATGGAATATGAACTCTTTATCATTTAAATGTGAGTTATTTTATATAATTACTTAGTTATTTATGTTATAATTTATAAAATGTGTAAGTTATAATGATTTTGAATGGTGAAGTTTCTCATAGTAAGCAAATGTAATTTTTTAGAAGGCATAGAAAGTGAAACTTTTATACAAGTGTTTCTGAAAGTTCACTTGACTGCAGCTTATTAATGTATGTAAAAAACTTATGATTTAAACTTATACACTGCTATGATTCATTTGATTTATATGATTAACAAGCATAAATAACTGACTCTATTCTAGAAGAAGTTGTCATTTGACACATTTTAAAGAAGCAGCTTAGATATACAAAATACTGATGGCTTTCTTCACAATAAAGCAAGTGTTTTTGAGAACTTGCTTAACTATGCAGTATGATTTATAGCAATACCTATAAATATAATATTTTATTCTACTGACAATAATAAGTATAAGAAAAAAGCTCTGATGCAAGTAATTTAAAGTCTTTTGGAAGCTGTTAACTGCATTTACATGACAGAATATAGATACATCTTAATATATGTAATGTATGAACCATATTAGCCAAAGTTATTGATTTAATTGAACATTAGAACTTATTTTTATAAACTTTGAATAAATTAATGTGTAGATATGCCCTTCCTTTTTTTTTTCTTACACCCTCGCTTCCTCTCTCACGTCTTTTATTTCTCTCTCTCTTCTTGGTTCCTAATATCAAGTTTATTTGAATGCTATTTGAATATAAATGGATTATATTAAAAAGATGTATATAATAGTATGCATTTTTTTTTTAAAAATGGTTTTTT
>NW_025049744.1:0-14857 GCF_019279795.1 Protopterus annectens
AAAGAACACTGTACCTTGTTTGTGCCAAAAAAGAAAAATGATACATTTTGCTAACAAACCAGCTCTGAAATGCTAAAAGTGTTATCAAAAGAACTGTCCCTGAAAAACTTGTACATAAGTATCACACATCATTCCATTTTCATGTATTGGCAATCATGTATACCTCTGAAATGGCTTGGCAAACATGCTTTTACCACCAGTACACTTCTAACTAATGCATACAGATAAAAGAGTAAAAGTCTTTGCTTCAGATTTTTCTTAAATACATTCCAGTATATACAGCATGTAGCTAACCAAATGGAAGCATACCTTCTGAAGTTCAGTACTCCTCTGTACAGATATATCCTGAAGAAATAGCATTATCATAGGTTCATAGGTAAGTACTAGGCTATCTCCCCGAGGGCATCTATAAGCCTAGCCAGAATGTGTTGGCTTTTGCCACCCCCTTAGATTAGTTCCCTGTGTCTCAATCCAGCAGAGCCAATAGTTCCCTGTGCCTCTGTCCAGCAGAGTCACTGCAGTGATCCCCGGGGTACATTTTCTGTTTCCCATCCACTCATCAATGTTTCTCTGAAGAGTGTTAGTGAGGGGCTCTGCCTAATGTAGATTGGAATCCTGTTCCAAAGCATGGGAGTCTCTGGGACATGAATTTATCCCTCCAGCACATCCTATTAATTGTTGTGGTGAGGTTTAGATCCCTAGAGCATGTGGCTCTTGAGGATTTTTAGGTGGAGCATGTCCATCAATTCTGGGTTGGACATCCTTGTATGTCAGGCAGAGATCACCACTGAGTAAGCGTATACAACCAGTACAGCTGAAGTTTCTTCAGTCGGGCTGCATAGGGCATATGTTTGAGGCCAGTAATCCTCTTGTTGAGGTACTTCTGTGGTCTTTCCAGCTGTTGCAGGTGTCTTGTAAGGTACATCCCAAATGGTGCGTTGTACTCTATGATGGGTCTGATGAGTGATGAGTAGAGGCACTATAACCTCTTTTGTTCTAGATGCAAACTGTTTTGTGATTAGGTGGGCCACATAGAAGGATTTTCTAACCACCTTGGCAATATGATTATCAAAGGAGAGATTATTATCTACTTGGGTCCCCAGATCCCTTATTACATTTTCTGTATTTAGGGGACTACCACGTATGTGGTAGTTCGTGGGTACTTTGTTTTTTCCAAAGGGGATGACTATGCACTTTTTGGAATTTAGCTTGAGGCCATAATTTTGACACCAGGTATCCGTCTCAGTGAGACCCTTCTGGAGGATGTCTGTATCAGCTGGAGAGTCAATTATGGCCCCCAGTTTGCAGTTGCCTGTGAAGTTGGTCAGCCATAGTCCTCCTGTGATTGCCTGTACTTCTGAGAAGTATATACCAAACAGGAGGGGTCCCAGGACTGAGCCCTGGAAGACGCCACTTGTAACTGGTTTAGAGTTGGGCCTAGAGCCTGCAACTCTCACAGTGTGGGTTCTATCCATGAGCCAATTGGCAACCCATCTCATGATGTAGGGGTTTATGTTCAGGCTGATGAGCTTGTCTATAATATCAGAAATGGGGAATGGTGTTGAAAGCCTTTGAGAGATCTAGGTAGGCTGTGTGGACCTCCTTTCCCTCATCTAAAGCCTTGGTAACTGTCTCAAAGAAGTCCACCAGGTTTAGGAGGCATGATCTGCCCTTAACAAAGCCAAATTGGGTAGTGTCCAATGTTTGAAAGTTCCCAATGTCTCTGTTAATGAATTCCATGATGATGTGCTCCATAGCCTTGCAGACCAGGCTATTCAGGCTTATAGGTGATAGTTCCCGGGGTCCGTTGTGGCTCCACCTTTGTGGAGCGGGATAACTGTTGTTGTGCACCACTTTATGGGTATGTAGCCTTTAGAGAGGCTGAGTTTGAACAGTGTGTTTAGGTGAGGGGTTAGTTCATTTTGGAGCTCATGTAAGACACAGTCTGGGACACCGTCTGGTCCCATTGAAGCTGTATTTCTGGCTTTGGATAGGGCTGTTTTAACCTGTGTGTCAGTGATTCTTGGGGCACTACATTCTTCTGGTATGGTTATGGGCCCTTTAGGGGTTGAGAGGGGGGTGAAGTTTGCACTAAACCTGTCTGCCAGAATGTTGGCAATATCAGTCGGTTCAGTGTATTTTGTGCCATTCTGCACTAACTCAGAGCAGATCTGAGTGTTTCCACTTAAGTTCTTGACATAGTTAAAGAATGCTTTGTGGTTATCTTTGGAGTCCTTGGCAATTTTTCTTTCAAAACTAGCCTTGGATGATTTTATGAGGGATCACAGTTTCTTGCTGATACTAATCAGGGATGTCTTTCCTTCTTGGGATTTTACTCTTTTCTGCACTAGTTTCCTCCTTCTGTTGTATAACTTGTTTATGGCAGGGGTCCACCAGACTGGTTTCCTTTTCTTGGAGGAGTGAGTCTTGGTTTTGCTTGGGATAGCATGATCCATGCATTCTTGCAGGTGCTCATAGAGTGCCTTTGTAAGGGATTCAGCAGCTTGGACAGCATTGTCCTTTAGCATGGGGGCTGTGAACCTTTCCACCTCGGTCTTAGGTAATGTGAAGTTTGCTTTTGAAAAGTTTTTCATGGTGATTTCCTTGATTGGGGGTGGATGCGGTATGTGGATATTCAGAGTGATTAGTCTATGGTCTGATCTAACCAGCGAGGGTTTGACCTCCAGTATAGAACACTGGTCGCCCATGTTGGTGATGACCAGGTCCAATATGTTATCACCTCTGATGGGGGTGTTGACCAGTTGATCCAGGGCATTCAAGTTTATAAATTCTAGGAAGCGTTGGGCAAGGGAATTAGCACTTGAGTAGTTCTCACAGTTAATGTTTGGGTAATTGAAATCACCCAATATTAGGGCATTTGGTAGGACCTTCATATTTTCCAGTGTCTCCAGAAATGTGAAATGGGGGTCCTGGGTCATGGTGGGTGATCTTTAGCAAGCTACAATTTGAATTGCAGTTTTGCCCATTGTTAGTTGCACATGGATGATCTCTGAGGCATTGTGCTGTGCCACTAATCTGGAAGTGTGGGTATCCTTGATGAATATGGATACACCCCCACCTTTTGTGTTTTGGTCTGGGTTTTGTGGCCGAAAAGTATGGTATGAGTTATAGCCTGGTAGTGCTGGGGTGCTCTCTGGAGCCTTAAGCCAGGTTTCTGTTACTGCACAGATATCAATGTTGTCCATACTGAGGAGTGCCTGGAGTGCATGCATTTTGAGGTTTAGACTTCTGGCTTTGAGTAGCATTACCCTCAGTTTTTGGTTACTTGTGGTATTTACGGTGGTGGGTTTGTCTTTTGAGCCTTGCCTAAAAAAGGCACTATGGGGGCAGCAAAAGCCTTGGCCAGTATTTTAAAGCCTAAGGGTGACAGGTGCAAGCCATCTCTTGTGAAGCAACATGGATTATCGCACATGTCATCCCAGGTGGACAGATACTGGATCCACTTTGAATGACACCAGAAACTTAGCCAATTGTTGAAATTGATCATTTTTTCTTTATACTGTGGCATCATTCTTGGTGAGGGCAGGATGCTACTCAGGGTCAGGGTCATACCAGCCTGGGCTATGTGATCAGTGAGCTCTTCCATGTCTCTTTTCATGTAGTCCAGGAAGGTACATCTCAGGTCATTCACACCAACATGGACAATGACAGAGACAGTCTGCAATCTTCCCAACATAAACAAGTCTCCTCACCATTGGTTTGCCTAGCTTCATGGTTGCCTTTTTATATGGTGCAGATTCAGGGCTGTTAGCATGGTGAAGATGCAAATGAGGTGTGAACTCATTAGAATTTCTGAATTACAAAAAAATTGGATCCTTGTAAGAGATGTAAACAGGCACTCTCTCGGTGTTTGCTTTTAATTTATTGCAACTCTGAATGATTAGTGATTGACAGAAGGAAAACACAACAGCACTGCAGGCTGCCTTACTTCCACTGGGTGTGTCAGGTTAGATATATAAAGTGTTAGATGTAAGGTTGGAAATGAAAGTAAGAAACACAATCATATACTGTGATCCTTAAATCCAACCTGCCCTTTATTTGTTGGCAACTGCATATTATATTATTTTTACTTAATATCCTCACACATTTTAAGGTCATTGATATAGAATGGCTTACATACTGCATGTCTCAGATTACTGCTCAGATAAAGGAAGAATTGAAAACAAACACAGAAATGTAAGACAGAGCTATATATTTGCAAGCAATAATCATGACAGGTTGTGTGATCACTGGGTGCACTACATCCCAAACTAATAAATGTACAAATAATACTTGTATGGTTTAATATCACTGTAGATGTTGTTGCAGTTGGTTGTGTGCAGATTGAGTTCAGTTCTTTGCTGCAAAGCTGTTTGTGCGTCAAAGAGGGATAAGGTGAGAGTTCAAATCCATACCTATGTAGAAATATCTCACGTGTACTAACATTTTCTACTGTGTATGTCATAGATTGCCTTTCCTCATTTCAAGTACCTTTCTTTTTTTTGTGGCCATTGTACACCCGATGTGCAGCTTAGCGGAAACACAGGAACTGGATAAAAATGAATGTCAGGTTTGGCTGTGCTTATCTCATTTGCATGAAGTATGTCATTGTGCAAACTGGACAACTGGCTAGACAGGACCCAGAGAGCCAAAAATAGAAACTGGATGCATTCAATTAATACTATTGGGCATTGTGCAAACCCTCTAAGCAATGTTTTGTAGCAGTTAACAGTGAGACCTTAAGAATGATTAGTAAAATAGGGAATCCCATGTAACTAGTCCTGTGGCAGCAGGAGTAAGTGTAGGCCTGGAGTACAGATAGTCCTGGGTTAAAGTACAGAGTGTGCAAACTTTGTTTTACTGTTGTGACATTGCAGTTTAAAGCAATGAACTGCAACATAGACAAGTGTTTTCTCAACCTTCTTGTGGCAACAGGTTTAAGTGTGGGATATTCTGTACACTTTTACTGTCGTTCCACGTCCCATTATAATCACTCTTCCTTATGACACCTGACATAGTGGAGCTGATATTAGTTATATGTATGAGGGCTGAGACACTAGCATTGCATCAGTTATTTATGTATATATCTATATATGGTCAAATGTATAACTGTGTGTATACTGTGTACTATATTTCTACTATCTGGACTAGCATTGCCTTCACATTTTCCTAACAGAAATGCACAACAGCCTGTATGTCCCATAACCTTGAAATTGCAAATGCAATGATGTAATGCTTCACTGCTTGCCACTGTTGTGCTCTGCTTACCATTGTGCAAATTCAGTGCTTGAGATGTGCACTGCCAAGCACCATGTTTGCATGACAGTAAGTGGAGAGCAACATTTTTAAACAGTGTGCACACTCTAGTAAATGCGATGACTGCAATTGGAGAGAAAGCATCATTTGCCATTGTTCTAGATCCATGGAAGACATGGCATGCATTTGTGGGGAAGGTGTCAGGTTTAGAGCATAGAGATGAGGTGTCCAGGAGTCCAAGATTTTTATTGGACTCCTAGTTAAGAACCACAATGCAAGGCTTCAGCAGAAGGACTATTCTGGCTCCCATTATAAGTCAGAAATTTGTGATAGTTTAGCCCAGGCTGTAATCAAAGCCACCGGTATCCTGTGCACTGAAGACCAGTGTAGGCATCATTACGATGACCTATGGAGGAGGAAGAGGGATATCCTCGACCATTAGATCAGGGAATTTAGGAATGCAGACATCCCACACCTGTATAAGTATCAACTACAGAGAGTATGTGTAAGACTTAAAAGCTGAATATAGGCAACGCTGGTATTCATAATGGTATTATGTTCTGTTCTATTTTCTTCACAGCTGCTTGTGATCATGAAGTAAATGTCCAAACCCATGGGGCTAGATTGGCTAGGATGAGGGAGGCATGTTTATGTATTCAGCAGAAGAGTAGTGTTGTAGCATTAAAAGTTAATGATAGCTTTTTTGGTATTTTATAGAGTTGTGTAAAATTGAGCATGCATAGATCAACTGTAAAAGCAAGTATGCATGCACTAGTCTGTAGCACAAACCAAGAGTGCAATATTAAAGTTTAATATTGTACTCTTGGATTGTGCTAACTAGACTTTAGTCAGAGGTTGTGGGTTTAAATACCACACTTCCCAACTATATAATACTGTTAATTCTTCAATTATATTTAAATTAAATTCAAACTACCAGTTGCACAAATGCCTGTTGTAAACTGTAATTTTATAATTGGAACATGCACATGTGCACTATATGCACATGTCAAGGAGTACTTGTTGCAATATGTAGTACAGTGTGCATCTATTAAGAGCTGGTAGTCTTAAATGTAAAAGTTATCCGTTAGGAGTTGGTAGTCTTAAAAGTAAAAGTTAATGCAATAGAAGCAAATAATTGTATCAACGCATTATATGTCACATATGAAGGTACTAATCTGATTGCCTTTTTTTCTCTCTCACCCCAACCCTTATCTTTCTTTTTTATTTCATTTTTATTTGATGTTATTTTTATATATATATTTTTAATTTTATTGTGTGTCGTCAAAATGTTTCCATGCCATCCATGTGCACCACATCACTAAATGCTCCACAGCATAGCAGGGTAGGTTTGCCATACAGGATCTGCCTGCCCCCCCTCCACCATCTCCAGCACCATTGCCCAGCCTGGGAGCCAACCTGGCAGCACTGCCTCTGCGGCCCTGCACTACCTGCCCTCTCAGTTAGTTCTGCCCCGGAGGCTGGTCCAATGGTACCCTCCAACAACAGTGGCAGAGGTGGTGATTTTATCACCCATGCTGAATTGCCAGGGATGGTACATAGGGTTGTGTGCTGCACTGTGGTGCACACCTATGCTGGCTAGAAAGGCTGCTCTCCCTCATTTTGAAATGTATCAGGAGGAGGAGAAGGAGACATCAAACACTCCAGTCAGCAGCAGAGCGAGATGATAGTGATGACAGTTCAGTGGGTGAGGACTTGATTCTTGCTGACACCCAGTTTGATGGCCAATGGGTTCAGGATGTCTCTACTTTCACCCCAAATCATAGTGTCCCCCAACCATTTGTATCAATCACCATCCCCATCTCTTGTTTTGTTTGTCCTGACTGTCTGCAACTGCTTCCTCACCTAGACAATTTACCTTACCCAGACATTCCTACATCCCTTCCCCAACATTGTTCTCTCTCTACAAAAACAAAAGGGCACCTGTCTGACAAAAAAAAAAATCATCCCATACATAGCTCTCTATTTTTCATGTGTCTTCATGACACACTTGATTCGGTCCAATTGGTTATACAACATGATTGTGTTGTGGGCACCCCTCTCTCTAGAGTTCACAGTCCATATTCAGTTCATGTTTTCCACATATGTTCACTTTACACTGTTAAAGAAATTAATAGCTATGGTTCTGTCCTATCTCCCTCCTGCATATTCCTGCCCTGCTTTCTTTTTGTTCTTCACCCTGCTTGCTCCCCATTTCACCTCTTTAAGGCATTTTTGTGTGAATGTGTGCATTGCACACCAATGCCCAGCAATAGGGAATGGTGGCAATGTATTTAAAAGTATTACATATGGTGGCAATGTATTTAAATGTATTTAAAAGTATTAGATGCACCTATATTTGAACCCAGTACTATCTGGCCACAACAAGGAATGTATCAATGCATTAAAATATGCTGCCATGGTGTCAGATAAGCAGGAAGTGTATTTCATAGACTCAATACTAACTGTTATGCTTTAGCAATGTGGCTCATGTTTGAGCACTGCTTACTTATGCGAACATGTGTATCTTGCATGTGTATGCACTTTGCTAACAGTTGTGCAAATCCACTGCTTGCCATGCTATGGAAATTAAAATATTATGCTGTATTACTGCTGTTTACTGTCCATTCATTGTGTAGGACATGAAATTACATGTGTAAACATTACAAACTGAGAGACCTATCAAACAATATATCACATATTTACAATACATCCATCTGTTTCCACCACTCCCCCTCACAGCACTGTAACCCTGGTGTCTCAGTTCTGTTTCCACACATATATCGACCACAGTACAAAATGTAATATCAAAAGTTGTGTGCTATGCAATACACATCAATTTGGTAACATGCAGAAATACAACTATTGACAGATATGCCTAAAAATACTTAGCAACAAGGATAGGGAAGAAATCAGTATGGACCATATCCACAAGGACATAGGTGACCTTCAACACACTTGACCCTGCCCATGTTGTTTTTGTCAAGGGTAGATCTTGCACACTGAATCTTGTAGACTTCTTGGATACTGACCCCACAGACCTGGATGAGGGATAACAGGACATACTGCCTATGCTAACTTATTCAAGCTCTTTGACACTATCCCCCATTCATGTGTCATAGTGAAGATCTCTCATGTGGGAATTAAGCCGTGCAGTAGTACAGTGATGGGCAACTGGCTCACTGACTAAACACAAACTCTAAAATTGGGGACTGTACCTCCACCAGTAGCCAGTTACTATTACAATATCACAAGTATCTGTGCTGGGCCCTCAACTGTATGCGAACTACTTCACTGAAGTGCAGGAAATGGTAGATGGCCTGTGGTTTACCAAGTTTACAGATGACTAGTAACTGGATGCATTCATAGAGTCCCTCAGTAATGGCAATATATTACAGAAGGGGCTGCCACACACAAGTGATTGGTGCTATACTCATTGACTGAACCGTAAAGCATACAATGGCTCACTGTCCCTTTTGGCAATGAAGTACCTATGCTAATTATAATATACATAGCACCCCTCTAAGCTCAAACACAGTATTGTGAGACTTGGGAATACATGCTGATAGCAATCTACACTTTCATCACCATGTGTCCATAATGGCACACACATTCTGCATTACACACATCTTACATAGAGACATCACATCCAAGACCAGGGTGATCATGCCTCTGCTGTACTCTACCCTTATCAGACCACTAATTGAGTACAATGCTCCATTCTGACTGTACCTCCCATGCACCTGCAGCAATTGGAGAAAACACAGGGCTGCACCTGAGGGACACTAGGGTCTCCAAACATGACATACATGGAAAGACTGAAAGACCTGTCAGTGTACTCAGTATCATGCAGGCTGCTGAGAGGTGACTTATGGCTGCCCTACAGAGCAGTCTCAGACCCTGTCCTACTAGAAATGCTGGACATCTGCAAATCAAATGGGACAACAATAACATGGCCCAGGGATTTCAGCCTAACCTTTGACATAAACAGCACATGCTGGAGAGATAGATATATTCCCCCCAAGGACACACACTCCCCTGTAATAGGTTTCCACTGCATGTGAATCAGTGATCCTCAATGACCCTGTTCAAGCGTGACCTTGACTACTGGTTGGGTGATTGTAAAGTCACCTCTGGGGTGGCATCTATGTCCCTCATGGGCAGGGCCAGTTGGTGCTGCTCACAAAATCACTATGCTAAGAATAACGATCCAACTATACTCAATAAGGGTATTTGTGTTTTACACAGCTAGGATTTTAAACACCATAGGGCCATTAGGCTAGTAGCATCTTATGAACATATGAAGCTATGAGCCTATGCAGGTCTCCCAACATTTTGTCTCCCATATGGCCTGCTGATGTCATCTACTATAAGTTAATCTGCAGTCTTGAAAGAGACACACTTGTGCCGTGGCACTCACATACTGTACTGTGTTCTGTCTATTTAGATAGGAAGGGGTTCTGTTTTTACTGCAGTCAACTGGGCATATGTGAGTGTGTGTGTGTGTGTGTGTGTGTGTGTGTGTGTGTGTGTGTGTGTGTGTGTGTGTGTGTCTGTGTCTAGCCAGAAGACCAGAAGTGTTCATCCTATAGTTACTGCTCCAATCCCATGTATTGACAGTAGTTTGATGCTTGCACATGTCTACACACATCCATTTTATGCAAGCCTCCCAAATTCTTCTCTCCAACACACACTGTTGATGTCATCCACTATATGTTGTCCTGAAGCCATGTAAAAGTCAGACTTGTGCTGTGGCACTTGCATAAATTATTGAGTTCTGTAGTTTGTGTACTTAGACAGGAGCTCTGTTCTCACTCCAGTTAACTGTGTGTCTAGCCAGAAGAGCAGAAGTACGAATCCTGCAGTTACTACTCCAATCCCATAAATTTACAGTATTTAGATACTTGCACATGTCTACAGATCCATTTCATGCAGGCCACCCATCTTCTTCTCTCCAACATGCACTGCTGATGTCATCCACTATAAGTTGACCTGCAGCCTTGTAAAAGTAAGACCTTTGCCTTGGCACATGTGTAAAGTACTTTGTTCTATAGTAGTCTGTGGACTTAGATAGGTAAGGTTAAATTCTCACTGCAGTCAAGTGTGTGTGTGTGTGTGTGTGTGTGTGTGTGAGAGAGAGCTGTTGCTTTACATTACAAAGAGCATTTTACACCAACATGTGAGACACTGTTATATTCTTCTCAACAGACACTGCTGATGTAATCAGCGATTTCAGATTTTTGGATATGCAGTGAACTCACCAAGGCAGGGTTAAAGACTGGCTTGGAGGCCAGACAGAAGTCACCTCATCCTATACAATAAAGATTACAGTGTCACAAGTTTTAATCTATCTACATACATCATGGCATGGTTTGTAGGCCCTGTGTTATGTTTTATACATACATATATATATATATATATATATATATATATATATATATGAATTCCATGCACACAAGAGAGCTAGCCTGTATTTCCCATACTGTAACATATCTGTATATGACATATGTATAGCAGTGTCCCTCCTAACACCTCCTGCAGATATTACAGTGCCAGGACAGTGTGCATGGTTACCCTCATAAACTGTGGATGTATCATAATAGTTATTCAAGTGTGTGTATATGCAGGCTCATCTATTAAAATTTCACATCACATATGTTATGTCAGAGGCATGGGATTAGTGGTGGTATTATTCCAATACTGTCCATGAATATGGTTGGTTCTTGTAATTTTTTCCATAATCCTTTAACTGTGGTCACCTTGCTGGGGAGCTCTGCAGACAGTACACTCATATGCAGGCATATCAGTTTGCAAATCTTCACAATACGTACCCTACTCTAATTGTATATCAGATACCTGATAGATGTCCTCTGCATTCTTCATGCAAGAATGTTTATCTCACACGGACATCCTCCCCATTGTTATGTCACATTGTGTGACAGTTATAGACAACACATTTTCACTGTACAGTCCTTACTGTACCATACAGATGCATGCTTGATGTTGCTGCTACAGCCATCTTCAAACATGCTTTCCTCTGCTGTACATGAGAGAGTTTCACCTGTCCTCTTTCTCTGTGTTCATTCCTACAATTCATATGTGTGTCCCTATTCAATACCAACACTTCCCATGAGTGACCATTTTACATGCCAGTCCAAACCTTTTACAGATCATTAACACAGCTTCAGTACAGAATGATAGGAATGGGAAATCACAATACTCTGCACTGTAGGTACACTGTTCTGTTCTGTCTTTGGACCATATACTTCACATTCATACCTCTCAACTGTACATATATTCCCAGGATATTCAGATGTTTTCTCTTATCAAATTTGTGGCTTTCTGCCATATGATTGAGATAATCTCTGAACTGATGTGACTCAATAGTACATATATTTACTGTTACAGTGACTGGTATTACATATATTTGAGTGCATACCTTTCAAATATCTTGATTTGGGCAGAATGTCCAGTTTTTATCTCATATTTGTGATCTTTTCCTCATAACATTTTTGTTTTATGACAAATCATTTGCATGTTGTAGAGTAAAGTCAGAAACTGATGACTGACATTTGAGTTTGAAACGTCATGCTCTTCAGAAAGTTCATGCTAATGTACAACCTATTAGTCTATCAACTTTCTAAGTTTGGAAGTGCAATATTAAAAATCTGTCCCTATTTTGGGGCCTTTGTCCCCCTATCATGTATGCTTTTGTCCACATATCTTGCTCAAAGAGGATGACAGGTATGTTTGAGTTTCATTCTACACATCTCTATGCAATATCTATGTCAAATATGTTCATATTTCTGGTTAAATGTCTCACATTATGTTGGCCTTTGTGGAGATATGTTTCACTAATGGGTGCACAGCTGTGAAGCCCTGGTGGTCATTGTGGCATTCCCTGCAAATCCACAGAATATAGGTGCTCTGATTTATAAAGAATTGTATCTGCATTTGCTTACACAGTTTCCTGTCCAGCAATACTCTTATCAGCCAAGAAACCTAACGCAAGTATGGTGCGTGACATTAATATGCATTGTGTACTGCCTCTTGCTGCCCATCATCTCACAAACACATAAACTCTAGTATGACTTTGTGTAGAACCTATATGTAGTTTATTGAATCCTAGGCTGGTCTTTTTTATTTTATCACCATCAGCTATTTGAAGGTGTACATGTTCAAGAAGTGGCTATAATTTCTGGATATAGGACTGTCTGTGGTGGCTGCGTGACTTTCTATTGTTTTGCCAAGATGACTTTCTAGCTTGGACAGGACTTTATTTTGGCTATGGCTGGTGAAACAAAGTTGAATATAACATACAGCGCAAACTTTGTATAAGCGAAATCTTAGGTGTAAACAGTCAAAATAGTGGGTGTAATGTCTGGGTATTTAGGTTGTTTGCCAATGAAATGGCTGATCCGCTTCTAGCCTCATATTTAAAGTCAATATTCTGGCTTTGTGGGACTAATATGCATTTTTGTGAAGCAAGTTACAATGTATTCCTGTAGTTTACTGTTTGTGAAATTTTCAAAGCACATTACTATGACAATTTATACTCTACATATCGAAGAATACAAAGTCAACAAAATTGGTTTTTGTCAGTGGATGGAAATGATTGATCATACTGTCATTTGCTTATACTAAATATAGTCATTATTTGGTTTTGCAGGACTAATTTCTATGTTTGTGAACCCATTTTGGAATATCTTACATGATTACTGCTTGTGTTAAAATTAAGTTGGGTGGATTACTGTGGTCATTATTTTGGCATACATGGAGCATTGCTTTATCTTTGAAAGCTGGGAAAATACATTTTGGTGCATTTCTCTGGTATGAAAAAGGTACATAAAATTTTGATGAAAGGCTTACACTACAGCAGAACATAAAAGCAACTTTGGAAAAAGCAACTTAAGTAACAGCTTTTAAAGCTGCTAGTCCATCACTGCCCATATGACGGTGCTACATTTCTTACAGTTTCTGAAACTTTAAGCAATGTGTGCAGCTACACTTTTCTTTAACTATGAGTACATTTTAAACCACAGAGCTCCATTTTACTGCATACAGTTGCTTGGCTTCATCTCTACAATCATGTCTAACTAGTCATGTGTTACCTCTACATGGATGCCAAAAAGTCTCTTCAAGAATGGAGCAAGTGAAGTTCTTGAGAGGTGAATTATTAGATTATGTTTTGAACACAGCCAACTTGATATAGACAAGGGGTCTGGTTATGATCCTCTATATATCATTTAGGCATCTGAGGTGTACAGTCCAACAGAGTGGCTATAATTGCTGGAGCATGGACTCCATCTGTGGATGAAAATGATTGACACTGCTGCTGTTTGACACAGTTAAACAGCCATTGTATAAATTTTCAGGATAGATATGCCTTTATGTGAAGTAAGTTAGAATAGTTTACTATTTGCTCTGTACATGTCTGCTAAAAAACTTCATGTACATTAATGAGGTTTGCTGGTTTACCACAATCGGCCAGCTAAAGTGTGCACAATAAACAAAGATCACTATATTTACATGGAATGAAGGGGGTATCTGTAAATGAAAATAGCTACATAATGTTATGATCTAGTTAAACATTCAGAAATCTACATTTGAAGATCTAGCACAGAGTTGTGTGAACCAAAATGGAATACTTTATTTTGTTAAATTTTGTAACCACAATCAGACATCTGAGGTATGCATGTTCAATAAAGTGTCTGTAATCGACAAGTACATACACCATCTTTAGATAAAAGTAGCTCTTCTCTGCTGTTGTTTGATTACAGTCAAAAGGTTATTGATCTGGTTTGGCAACAGCAGTGTCTCTCCATGTACTGCATTGCTGAAATTAGTGTAAAATTGTCATTACTATGGCTAATGCATGTATGTGTGTGTGGAGTCAAGTCAGATATCAGGACTACACACACTAGGTGGATATTTTGGCAGTCTATCAAAGATGTGTGAAAAACAGTCAGTCACTAGCACACTACCATGCCAAGTAGTTTTGTCATTTCTCAGTATTTGGTTCCCTTGATGAGTTCTTGACTGGTTCCATCTGTGTGGATTCTGTATGTCCTCCCTATCTAGGTACAGGGTTATATCTAAATGCTTTGGTTTCCTCCAACACTCCGGACACAAGTTATAAGTTGTAAGCATTCCTTCAATTACCCTCACAGCAAACATGCAGTGTGATAGTGAGTGTTTGTCCATGTGCATGTACGTGTGTGTGTGTGTGTGTGTGTGTGTGTGTGTGTGTGTGTGTGTGTGTGTGTGTGTGTGTGTGTATGTGTGTGTGTGTGCACTCATGAGTGCATGCATGCACAAGCTTCTACACTTTGTGATATACCTAGCTTTTAAGGAGCAGTCTCAGTATATGTGTGTATGTGTGAAAAAATATACATATACAGAATATTTGGGGCTCATACATAACTCTTCTGGCTGAAAAGAACACCTTTTTAAGTAACTGTCTTTCAAAAATAATTCATAAATTGTATCACATAACGTCCCCAGACCCCGGGTCCTTAAGAGGCTTAGACCTCAACCTCTGCAGTGTGCCACACCTACTTCAAAGTTGGTTCTGCTGAAAAGTGAGCATAGAAGGATTAGCGTG
>NW_025049745.1:0-14848 GCF_019279795.1 Protopterus annectens
GTTCATCAAGGGAATCTATCTCCTCACACGACACAGAATAAAAATGACACTCGACTGGACTGGCCAACACTATAACTCCGAACAAACACCAAAAACAGTCCCAGTCACCGATATATGCACTGAACACAAAAATTCATAAACTTTCCTTTTATTTAAATATTAAAATCTCATCAAATACTGGTTAAGCGCTTTCATCTACTAATGCTAGATTTCATCAGAACCATTACTAACAGCCACTATTCCCTTTTTATATGGCTCTAAACCAATCAAAAACTTAAAATGCGTACCCTATGCAAACGAATTAAAATTTAAAGTGCTCAGTGCATGATTCCACAACGTTTACCTATCTCAAATTTCTTTTTTTACCACAAATAAAACGTATATATTTGGACTGTTCATCAAACATAATTAATATATATTAGGGGGCAGTTAAAAGAGTTCATCCTGGGCAAAACTTCATTAATATTATAGAACAGTGAGAAGAGTTCATCCTGTGCAAAACTTCATTAATATTAAGGATCAGTGTGAAGAGTTCATCCTGAGCCAAATAAAGTTTGCCCGGAAACAGATGCACGGCTCAGGGAAAGCCAAATCAAAAAAAGTGAAGCCAGCAAAACTTGACCCAATTCAAATAACTGAAATTTATTTTATAAATCCATAGAACAGCAAGAAAATGCACAGACCGGTTTCGGCTGATATCACATACACAGCCTTCATCAGTGTAACTCAAGCAGAATCAAAGCTATCTATTTATACACATAACACAGTTGTTATTGGCCAATCCTAAAGTTTGTCATTTAACCCTGGTGAAAAGAGACCACCCAATTTGATGATCCACTTTTTCTCTTTAGAATTCAGCAAAGAGTGCCAACCAGTTTTATTAGATTTTTTGCCACGAATAATATCAATGACAGTAAAAAGAAAATTAGCAGTTGGATGTGTGAGGTGATGTTTGTATAGTGCATTATTTATCCTGCCTTTTTTGATATTGCTGATATGTTCAGATATTCTCAGTCTGAGAGGCCTTGAAGTTTGGCCTATATAAAAGGCCCCACATGTGCATGTTGCTAAATAAATTAGCCAATCAGAGCTACAATTAGCGATAAACTTAATATCATATACCATGGGTGAGTTCCTACTGGTGAATTCCTTTGTTTTGGATATCTTGGGGCAATTGATGCAATGTCCACAAGGATAACGTCCTACTGCAATGGTGCCAGTAATGGTGGTTTGTATAGGTTCCAGAATACTAGAGTCATGTGAATGTTTATAATGATTGAAAGTGCTGCCTAAATTTCTATCTTTTCTAAAAGAAAACAGACATTTGGGGGGAATGATGGAAGATAACTCATTGTCATACACTAGAAGATTCCAATGTCGATCCTGGGCAAAACTTTACTAATATTAATGGGCAGTGAAAACAGTTAATCCTAGGCAACACTTCATTAATATTAAGGGACAGTGAGAAGTGTTCATCCTGGGCAATACTTCATTAATATTAAGTGGCAGTGAGTAGAGTGCATCTTGGGTAAAATTTCAGTAATATTAAGGGGCAGTGCAAAGAATTCATCCAGGGCAAACTTCTTTAATATTAAGGGGCAGTGAGATGAATTCATCTTGGGCAAAACTTCATTAATATTAAGGGGCAGTAAGAAGGGTTAATCCTGGGCAAAACTTCATTAATCTTAAGTGGCAATGTGAAGTGTTCATCCTGGGCAAAACTTTATGAATATTTAGGGTCAGTGAGATGAGTTCTTCCTGGGCAAAACTAAATTAATATTAACAGGCAGTGTGAAGAGTTCATCCTGGGCAAAACTTCATTAATACTAGGGGGCAGTGCGAAGAGTTCATCCTGGGTAAAACTTCAATGATATTAAGGGGCAGTGAGAAGTGTTCTTCCCAGGCAAAACTTCATTAATATTAAGGGGCAATGAGAAGACTTCATCCTGGGCAAAACTTCATTAATATTAAGGGGCAGTGCAAAGAGTTCATCCTGGTCAAAACTTCATTAATATTAAGGGGCAGTAAGATGAGTTCATTCTGGGCAAAACCTCATTAATGTTAAGTGGCAATGCAAAGAGTTCATCCTGGACAAAACTTCATTAATATTAAGGGGCAGATAAAACTAAATTAATATTATCAGGCAGTGTGAAGAGTTAATCCTGGGCAAAATTTCATTAATATTAAGGGACAGTGCGAAGAGTTCATCCAGAGCAAGACTTCATTAATATTAAGGGACAATGCAAAGAGTTCATCCTGGGCAAAACTTAATTTATATTAAGGGGCAGTGTGAAGAGTTCATCCTGGGCAAAACTTCATTAATATTAAGAGGCAGTGAGAAGAGTTCATCCTGGGCAAAACTTCATTAATATTATAGAACAGTGAGATGAGTTCACTCTGGGCAAAACTTCATTAATATTAAGGGGCAGTGAGAAGAGTTCATCCTGGGCAAAACTTCATTAATATTAAGGGGCAGTGAGAAGAGTTCATCCTGGGCAAAACTTCATTAATATTAAGGGGCAGTGAGAAGAGTTCATCCTGGGCAAAACTTCATTAATATTAAGGATCAGTGAGATGAGTTCATCCTGGGCAAAACTTCATTAATATTAAGGGGCAGTGAGAAGAGTTCATCCTGGGCAAAACTTCATTAATATTAAAGGACAGTGAGAAGAGTTCATCCTGGGCAAAACTTCATTAATATTAAGGGGCAGTGCAAAGAGTTCATCCTGGGCAAAACTTCATTTATATTAAGGGGCAGTGTGAAGAGTTCATCCTGGGCAAAACTTCATTAATATTAAGGGGCAGTGAGAAGAGTTCATCCTGGGCAAAACTTCATTAATATTAAGAGGCAGTGAGAAGAGTCGCAGTGAGATGAGTTCACTCTGGGCAAAACTTCATTAATATTAAGGGGCAGTGCGAAGAGTTCAAAAGATCTTTTATATTAAGGGGGAGTGTGAAGAGTTAATCCTGGGCAAAAGTTGAAAAATATTAAAGGGCAGTGAGAAGGGTTCTTCCCCAGCAAAACTTCATTAATATTAAGGGGCAGTGCAAAAAGTTCTTCCTGGTCAAAACTTCATTAATATTAAGGGGCAGTAAGATGAGTTCATTCTGGGCAAAACCTCATTAATGTTAAGTGGCAATGCGAAGAGTTCATCCTGGACAAAGCTTCATTAATATTAAGGGGCAGTTAAAACTAAATTAATATTATCAGGCAGTGTGAAGAGTTAATTCTGGGCAAAATTTGATTAATATTAAGGGACAGTGCGAAGAGTTCATCCAGAGCAAGACTTCATTAATATTAAGGGGCAATGTGAAGAGTTCATCATGGACAAAACTTCATTTATATGAAGGGGCAGTGTGAAGAGTTCATCCTGGGCAAAACTTCATTAATATTAAGGGGCAGTGCGAAGAGTTCAAAAGATCTTTTATATTAAGGGGGAGTGCGAAGAGTTAATCCTGGGCAAAAGTTGAAAAATATTAAAGGGCAGTGAGAAGGGTTCTTCCCAAGCAAAACTTCATTAATATTAAGGGGCAGTGAGAAGAGTTCCTCCTGGGTAAAACTTCATTTATATTAAGGGGCAGTGTGAATAGTTCATCCTGTGCAAAACTTTACTAATATTAATGGGAAGTGAAAACAGTTCATCCTGGGCAAAACTTCATTAATATTAAGGGACAGTGAGAAGTGTTCATCCTGGGCAAAACTTCATTAATATTAAGGGGCAGTGAGAAGGGTTAATCTTGGGAAAAACTACATTAATATTAAGTGGCAATGCGAAGAGTTCTCCTGGGCAAAACTTCATTAATAATAAGAGAAAGTGAGATGAGTTCATCCTGTGCAAAACTAAATTAATATTAACAGGCAGTGTGAAGAGTTCATCCTGGGAAAAACTTCATTAATATTAGGGTGCATTGAGAGAAGTTCTTCCTTGGCAAAACTTCAATAATATTAAGGGGCAGTGAGAAGGGTTCTTCCTGGGCAAAACTTCATTAATATTAAGGGGCAGTGAGAAGAGTTCATCCTGGGCAAAACTTCTTTAATATTAAGGGGCAGTGCAAAGAGTTCATCCTGGTCAAAACTTCATTAATATTAAGGGGCAGTAAGATGAGTTCATCCTGGGCAAAACCTCATTAATATTAAGTGGCAATGCGAAGAGTTCATCCTGGGCAAAACTTCATTAGTATTAAGGGGCAGTGAGATGAGTTCATGCTTGGCAAAACTAAATTAATATTATCAGGCAGTGTGAAGAGTTCATCCTGGGCAAAACTTCATTTATATTAAGGGGGAATGAGAAGAGTTCATCCAGGGAAAAACTTCATTAATATTAAGGGGCAGTAAGATGAGTTCATCCTGGGCAAAACCTCATTAATGTTAAGTGGCAATGCGAAGAGTTCATCCTGGACAAAACTTCATTAATATTAAGGGGCAGTTAAAACTAAATTAATATTATCAGGCAGTGTGAAGAGTTAATTCTGGGCAAAATTTCATTAATATTAAGGGACAGTGCGAAGAGTTCATCCAGAGCAAGACTTCATTAATATTAAGGGGCAATGTGAAGAGTTCATCCTGGGCAAAACTTCATTAATATTAAGAGGCAGTGAGAAGAGTTCATCCTGGGCAAAACTTCATTAATATTATGTCGCAGTGAGATGAGTTCAGTCTGGGCAAAACTTCATTAATACTAAGGGGCAGTGCGAAGAGTTCAAAAGATCTTTTATATTAAGGGGGAGTGCGAAGAGTTAATCCTGGGCAAAAGTTGAAAAATATTAAAGGGCAGTGAGAAGGGTTCTTCCCCAGCAAAACTTCATTAATATTAAGGGGCAGTGAGAAGAGTTCCTCCTGGGTAAAACTTCATTTATATTAAGGGGCAGTGTGAATAGTTTATCCTGTGCAAAACTTTACTAATATTAATGGGAAGTGAAAACAGTTCACCCTGGGCAAAACTTCATTAATATTAAGGGACAGTGAGAAGTGTTCATCCTGGGCAAAATTTCATTAATATTAAGTGGCAGTGAGAACAGAGCATTCTAGGAAAAATTTCATTAATAATAAGGGGCAGTGAGAAGAGTTCATCTTGGGCAAAACTTTATGAATAATAAGAGAAAGTGAGATGAGTTCATCCTGTGCAAAACTAAATTAATATTAACAGGCAGTGCGAAGAGTTCATCCTGGGAAAAACTTCATTAATATTAGGGTGCATTGAGAGAAGTTCTTCCTTGGCAAAACTTTAATAATATTAAGGGGCAGTGAGAAGGGTTCTTCAAGGGCAAAACTTCATTAATATTAAGGGGCAGTGAGAAGAGTTCATCCTGGGCAAAACTTCTTTAATATTAAGGGGCAGTGTGAAGAGTTCATCCTGGTCAAAACTTCATTAATATTAAGGGGCAGTAAGATGAGTTCATCCTGGGCAAAACCTCATTAATATTAAGTGGCAATGCGAAGAGTTCATCCTGGGCAAAACTTCATTAGTATTAAGGGGCAGTGAGATGAGTTCATGCTTGGCAAAACTAAATTAATATTATCAGGCAGTGTGAAGAGTTCATCCTGGGCAAAACTTCATTTATATTAAGGGGGAATGAGAAGAGTTCATCCAGGGAAAAACTTCATTAATACTAAGGGGCAGTGTGAAGAGTTCATCCCTGGCAAAATTTCATTAATATTAAGGGGCAGTGCGAAGGTTTCATACTGGGTAAAACTTCATTAATATTAAGGGGCAGTGAGAAGAGTTCTTCCTAGGCAAAACTTCATTAATATTAAGGGACAGTGCAAAGAGTTAATCCTGGGAAATCTTCATTAATATTAAATAGCAGTGTGAAGAGTTCATTCTGGGCAAAACTTCTTTTATATTAAGGGTGGGTTTGAAGAGTTAATCCTGGGCAAAACTTTACTAATATTAAGGGGCAGTGCAAAGAGTTCTTCCTGGTCAAAACTTCATTAATATTAAGGGGCAGTAAGATGAGTTCATCCTGGGCAAAACCTCATTAATGTTAAGTGGCAATGCGAAGAGTTCATCCTGGACAAAACTTCATTAATATTAAGGGGCAGTTAAAACTAAATTAATATTATCAGGCAGTGTGAAGAGTTCATCCTGGGCAAAATTTCATTAATATTAAGGGACAGTGCGAAGAGTTCATCCTGAGCAAGACTTCATTAATATTAAGGGGCAATGCAAAGAGTTCATCCTGGGCAAAACTTCATTAATATTAAGGGGCAGTGTGAAGAGTTCATCCTGGGCAAAACTTCATTAATATTAAGGGGCAGTGCGAAGAGTTCAAAAGATCTTTTATATTAAGGGGGAGTGCGAAGAGTTAATCCTGGGCAAAAGTTGAAAAATATTAAAGGGCAGTGAGAAGGGTTCTTCCTGGGCAAAACTTCATTAATATTAAGGGGCAGTGAGAAGAGTTCATCCTGGGCAAAACTTCATTAATATTAAGGGGCAGTGTGAAGAGTTTATCCTGGGCAAAACTTTACTAATATTAAGGGGCAGTGAAAACAGTTCATCCTGGGCAAAACTTCATTAATATTAAGGGACAGTGAGAAGAGTTCATCCTGGGCAAAACTTCATTAATATTAAGGGGCAGTGCAAAGAGTTCATCCTGGGCAAAACTTCATTAATATTAAGGGGCAGTGAGATGAGTTCATCCTGGGCAAAACTTCATTAATATTAAGGGGCAGTGAGAAGGGTTAATCCTGGGCAAAACTTCATTAATATTAAGTGGCAATGTGAAGAGTTCATCCTGGGCAAAACTTTATGAATAATAAGAGGCAGTGAGATGAGTTCATCCTGGGCAAAACTAAATTAATATTAACAGGCAGTGTGAAGAGTTCATCCTGGGAAAAACTTCATTAATATTAGGGGGCACTGTGAGAAGTTCTTCCTCGGCAAAACTTCAATAATATTAAGGGGCAGTGAGAAGGGTTCTTCAAGGGCAAAACTTCATTAATATTAAGGGGCAGTGAGAAGAGTTCATCCTGGGCAAAACTTCATTAATATTAAGGGGCAGTGCAAAGAGTTCATCCTGGTCAAAACTTCATTAATATTAAGGGGCAGTAAGATGAGTTCATCCTGGGCAAAACTTCATTAATATTAAGTGGCAGTGTGAAGAGTTCATCCTGGGCAAAACTTCATTTATATTAAGGGGGAATGAGAAGAGTTCATCCAGGGAAAAACTTCATTAATACTAAGGGGCAGTAAGATGAGTTCATCCTGGGCAAAACCTCATTAATGTTAAGTGGCAATGCGAAGAGTTCATCCTGGACAAAACTTCATTAATATTAAGGGGCAGTTAAAACTAAATTAATATTATCAGGCAGTGTTAAGAGTTAATTTTGGGCAAAATTTCATTAATATTAAGGGACAGTGCGAAGAGTTCATCCAGAGCAAGACTTCATTAATATTAAGGGGCAATGCGAAGAGTTCATAATGGACAAAACTTAATTTATATGAAGGGGCAGTGTGAAGAGTTCATCCTGGGGAAAACTTCATTAATATTAAGAGGCAGTGAGAAGAGTTCATCCTGGGCAAAACTTCATTAATATTATGTCGCAGTGAGATGAGTTCAGTCTGGGCAAAACTTCATTAATACTAAGGGGCAGTGCGAAGAGTTCAAAAGATCTTTTATATTAAGGGGGAGTGCGAAGAGTTAATCCTGGGCAAAAGTTGAAAAATATTAAACGGCAGTGAGAAGGGTTCTTCCCAAGCAAAACTTCCTTAATATTAAGGGGCAGTGAGAAGAGTTCCTCCTGGGTAAAACTTCATTTATATTAAGGGGCAGTGTGAATAGTTTATCCTGTGCAAAACTTTACTAATATTAATGGGAAGTGAAAACAGTTCACCCTGGGCAAAACTTCATTAATATTAAGGGACAGTGAGAAGTGTTCATCCTGGGCAAAATTTCATTAATATTAAGTGGCAGTGAGAACAGAGCATTCTAGGAAAAATTTCATTAATAATAAGGGGCAGTGCGAAGAGTTCATCTTGGGCAAAACTTTATGAATAATAAGAGAAAGTGAGATGAGTTCATCCTGTGCAAAACTAAATTAATATTAACAGGCAGTGCGAAGAGTTCATCCTGGGAAAAACTTCATTAATATTAGGGTGCATTGAGAGAAGTTCTTCCTTGGCAAAACTTTAATAATATTAAGGGGCAGTGAGAAGGGTTCTTCAAGGGCAAAACTTCATTAATATTAAGGGGCAGTGAGAAGAGTTCATCCTGGGCAAAACTTCTTTAATATTAAGGGGCAGTGTGAAGAGTTCATCCTGGTCAAAACTTCATTAATATTAAGGGGCAGTAAGATGAGTTCATCCTGGGCAAAACCTCATTAATATTAAGTGGCAATGCGAAGAGTTCATCCTGGGCAAAACTTCATTAGTATTAAGGGGCAGTGAGATGAGTTCATGCTTGGCAAAACTAAATTAATATTATCAGGCAGTGTGAAGAGTTCATTCTGGGCAAAACTTCATTTATATTAAGGGGGAATGAGAAGAGTTTATCCAGAGAAAAACTTCATTAATACTAAGGGGCAGTGTGAAGAGTTCATCCCTGGCAAAATTTCATTAATATTAAGGGGCAGTGCGAAGGTTTCATACTGGGTAAAACTTCATTAATATTAAGGGGCAGTGAGAAGAGTTCTTCCTAGGCAAAACTTCATTAATATTAAGGGACAGTGCAAAGAGTTAATCCTGGGAAATCTTCATTAATATTAAGAGGCAGTGAGATGAGTTCATCCTGGGCAAAACTTCATTAATATTAAGGGGCAGTGAGAAGAGTTCATCCTGGGCAAAACTTCATTAATATTAAATAGCAGTGTGAAGAGTTCATTCTGGGCAAAACTTCTTTTATATTAAGGGTGGGTTTGAAGAGTTAATCCTGGGCAAAACTTTACTAATATTAAGGGGCAGTGAAAACAGTTCATCCTGGGCAAAACTTCATTAATATTAAGTGGCAATGCGAAGAGTTCATCCTGGGCATAACTTCATTAATATTAAGGGGCAGTGAGATAAGTTCATCCTGGGCAAAACTAAGTTTTTATTAACAGGCAGTGCGAAGAGTTCATCCTGGGCAAAACTTCATTAATATTAGGGGACAGTGAGAAGAGTTCATCCTGGGCAAAACGTCTTTTATATTAAGGGGTAGTGAGATTAGTTCATCCTGAGCAAAACTTAATAATATTAAGGGGCAGTGAGAAGGTTCATCCTGGACAAAACTTCAATAATATTAAGGGGCATTGAGAAGAGCTCATCCTTGGCAAAACTTCATTAATATTAAGGGGCAGTGAGAAGAGTTCTTCCTGGGAAAGACTTCATTAATATTAAGGGGCATTGCAAAGAGTTCCTCCTGGGCAAGACTTCATTAATATTCAGAGGCAGTGCAAAGAGTTCATCCTGGGTGAAACTTCGTTAATATTAAGGGGAAGCTCGAAGAGTTCATCCTGGGAAAAACTTCATTAATATTAAGGGGCAGTGAGAAGAGTTCATCCTGGGAAAAACTTCATTAATATAAAGGGGCAGTGAGATGAGTTCATCCTGGGCAAAACTTCATTAATATTATGGGGCAGTGTGAAGAGTTAATCCTGGGCAAAACTTCATTAATATTAAATAGCAGTGTGAAGAGTTCATCCTGGGCAAAACTTCATTAATATTAAGGGACAGGGTGAAGAGTTCATCGTGGCAAAACTTCACTAATATTAAGGGGCAGTACGAAGAATTCATCCTGGGCAAAACTTCATTAATATTAAGGGGCAGTGAGAAGAGTTCATCCTGGGCAAAACTACATTAATATTAAGGGGCAGTGAGATGAGTTCATCCTGGGCAAAACTTCATTAATATTAAGGGGCAGTGAGAAGAGTTCATCCTGGGCAAAACTTCATTAATATTAGGGCCAGTGTGAAGAGTTCATCCTGGGCAAAACTTCCTTAATATTAATGGGCAGTGCTAAGAGTTCATCCTGGGCAAAACTTCATTAAATATTGAGGGGCAGTGAGATGAGTTCATCCTGTACAAAATTTCATTAATATTAAGAGGGAGTAAGAAGAGTTCATCCTGGGTAAAACTTCATTATTATTAAGGGGCAGTTAAAGAGTTAATTCTGGGCAAAACTTCATTAATATTAAGGGGCAGTGAGAAGAGTTCATCCTGGGAAAAACTTCATTAATATTATGGGGCAGTGTGAAGAGTTAATCCTGGGCAAAACTTCATTAATATTAAATAGCAGTGTGAAGAGTTCATCCTGGGCAAAACTTCATTAATATTAATGGGCAGTGCAAAGAGTTCATCCTGGGCAAAACTTCATTAATATTAAGGATCAGTGTGAAGAGTTCTTCCTGGGCAAAACTTCATTAATATTAAGGGGCAGTAAGAATAGTTCAACCTGGGTAAAACTTCATTAATATTAAGGGGCAGTGAGAAGAGTTCATCCTGGTCTATACTTCGTTATTATTAAGGATCAGTGAGATGAGCTCATCCTGGGCAAAACTTCATTAATATTAAGGGGCAGTTAGAAAATTTCATCCTGGGTAAAACTTCATTAAGGTTAAAGGACAGTGCGACAAATTCATCCTGACAAGACTTCATTAATATTAAGGGGCAATGCGAAGAGTTTATCCTGGTCAAAACTTCATTTATATTAAGGGGCAGTGTGAAGAGTTCATCCTGGGCAAAACTTCATTAATATTAACAGGCATTGAGAAGAGTTCATCCTGGGCAAAACTTCATTAATATTATGTCACAGTGAGATGAGTTCACTCTGGGCAAAACTTCATAAATATTAAGGGGCAGTGCAAAGAGTTCATACTGGGCAAAACGTCATTAATATTACTGGGCAGTGCGAAGAGTTCATCCTAGGCAAAAGTTCTTTTATATTAAGGGGGAGTGCAAAGAGTTAATCCTGGGTAAAACCTGAAAAATATTAAAGGGCAGTGATAAGGGTTCTTCCTTAGCAAAACTTAATTTATATTAAGGGGCAGTGTGAAGAGTTCATCCTGGGCAAAACTTTACTAATATTAATGGGCAGTGAAAACAGTTAATCCTGGGCAAAACTTCATTAATATTAAGGGACAGTGAGAAGTGTTCATCCTGGGCAATACTTCATTAATATTAAGTGGCAGTGAGTAGAGTGCATCTTGGGTAAAATTTCAGTAATATTAAGGGGCAGTGCAAAGAATTCATCCAGGGCAAACTTCTTTAATATTAAGGGGCAGTGAGATGAATTCATCTTGGGCAAAACTTCATTAATATTAAGGGGCAGTAAGAAGGGTTAATCCTGGGCAAAACTTCATTAATATTAAGTGGCAATGTGAAGAGTTCATCCTGGGCAAAACTTTATGAATATTTAGGGGCAGTGAGATGAGTTCTTCCTGGGCAAAACTAAATTAATATTAACAGGCAGTGCGAAGAGTTCATCCTGGGCAAAACTTCATTAATACTAGGGGGCAGTGCGAAGAGTTCATCCTGGGTAAAACTTCAATGATATTAAGGGGAAGTGAGAAGTGTTCTTCCCAGGCAAAACTTCATTAATATTAAGGGGCAATGAGAAGACTTCATCCTGGGCAAAACTTCATTAATATTAAGGGGCAGTGCAAAGAGTTCATCCTGGTCAAAACTTCATTAATATTAAGGGGCAGTAAGATGAGTTCATTCTGGGCAAAACCTCATTAATGTTAAGTGGCAATGCGAAGAGTTCATCCTGGACAAAACTTCATTAATATTAAGGGGCAGATAAAACTAAATTAATATTATCAGGCAGTGTGAAGAGTTAATCCTGGGCAAAATTTCATTAATATTAAGGGACAGTGCGAAGAGTTCATCCAGAGCAAGACTTCATTAATATTAAGGGACAATGCGAAGAGTCCATCCTGGGCAAAACTTAATTTATATTAAGGGGCAGTGTGAAGAGTTCATCCTGGGCAAAACTTCATTAATATTAAGAGGCAGTGAGAAGAGTTCATCCTGAGCAAAACTTCATTAATATTATTTCGCAGTGAGATGAGTTCACTCTGGGCAAAACTTCATTAATATTAAGGGGCAGTGCGAAGAGTTCAAAAGATCTTTTATATTAAGGGGGAGTGCGAAGAGTTAATCCTGGGCAAAAGTTGAAAAATATTAAAGGGCAGTGAGAAGGGTTCTTCCCCAGCAAAACTTCATTAATATTAAGGGGCAGTGCATAGAGTTTTTCCTGGTCAAAACTTCATTAATATTAAGGAGCAGTAAGATGAGTTAATTCTGGGCAAAACCTCATTAATGTTAAGTGGCAATGAGAAGAGTTCATCCTGGACAAAACTTCATTAATATTAAGGGGCAGATAAAACTAAATTAATATTATCAGGCAGTGTGAAGAGTTAATCCTGGGCAAAATTTCATTAATATTAAGGGACAGTGCGAAGAGTTCATCCAGAGCAAGACTTCATTAATATTAAGGGACAATGCGAAGAGTCCATCCTGGGCAAAACTTAATTTATATTAAGGGGCAGTGTGAAGAGTTCATCCTGGGCAAAACTTCATTAATATTAAGAGGCAGTGAGAAGAGTTCATCCTGAGCAAAACTTCATTAATATTATTTCGCAGTGAGATGAGTTCACTCTGGGCAAAACTTCATTAATATTAAGGGGCAGTGCGAAGAGTTCAAAAGATCTTTTATATTAAGGGGGAGTGCGAAGAGTTAATCCTGGGCAAAAGTTGAAAAATATTAAAGGGCAGTGAGAAGGGTTCTTCCCCAGCAAAACTTCATTAATATTAAGGGGCAGTGAGAAGAGTTTCTCCTGGGTAAAACTTCATTTATATTAAAGGGCAGTGTGAATAGTTCATCCTGTGCAAAACTTTACTAATATTAATGGGAAGTGAAAACAGTTCACCCTGGGCAAAACTTCATTAATATTAAGGGACAGTGAGAAGTGTTCATCCTGGGCAAAACTTCATTAATATTAAGTGGCAGTGAGAAGAGTGCATTCTAGGAAAAATTTCATTAATAATAAGGGGCAGTGCGAAGAGTTCAGCCTGGGCAAAACTTCTTTAATATTAAGGGGCCGTGAGATGAGTTTATCCTGGGCAAAACATCATTAGCCTTAAGGGGCAGTGAGAAGGGTTAATCCTGGGCAAAACTTCATTAATATTAAGTGGCAATGCGAAGAGTTCATCTTGGGCAAAACTTTATGAATAATAAGAGAAAGTGAGATGAGTTCATCCTGTGCAAAACTAAATTAATATTAACAGGCAGTGCGAAGAGTTCATCCTGGGAAAAACTTCATTAATATTAGGGTGCATTGAGAGAAGTTCTTCCTTGGCAAAACTTCAATAATATTAAGGGGCAGTGAGAAGGGTTCTTCAAGGGCAAAACTTCATTAATATTAAGGGGCAGTGAGAAGGGTTCATCCTGGGCAAAACTTCATTAATATTAAGGGGCAGTGCGAAGAGTTCATCCTGGTCAAAACTTCATTAATATTAAGGGGCAGTAAGATGAGTTCATCCTGGGCAAAACCTCATTAATATTAAGTGGCAATGCAAAGAGTTCATCCTGGGCAAAACTTCATTAGTATTAAGGGGCAGTGAGATGAGTTCATGCTTGGCAAAACTAAATTAATATTATCAGGCAGTGTGAAGAGTTCATCCTGGGCAAAACTTCATTTATATTAAGGGGAAATGAGAAGAGTTCATCCAGGGAAAAACTTCATTAATACTAAGGGGCAGTGTGAAGAGTTCATCCCTGGCAAAATTTCATTAATATTAAGGGGCAGTGCGAAGGTTTCATACTGGGTAAAACTTCATTAATATTAAGGGGCAGTGAGAAGAGTTCTTCCTAGGCAAAACTTCATTAATATTAAGGGACAATGCAAAGAGTTAATCCTGGGAAATCTTCATTAATATTAAAAGGCAGTGAGATGAGTTCATCCTGGGCAAAACTTCATTAATATTAAGGGGCAGTGAGAAGAGTTCATCCTGGGCAAAACTTCATTAATACAAAGGGGCAGATATGATGAGTTCATCCTGGGCAAAATTTTATTAATATTATGGGGTAGTTTGAAGAGTTAATCCTGTGCAAAACTTTATTAATATTAAATAGCAGTGTGAAGAGTTCATTCTGGGCAAAACGTCTTTTATATTAAGGGGGAGTTTGAAGAGTTAATCCTGGGCAAAACTTTACTAATATTAAGGGGCAGTGAAAACAGTTCATCCTGGGCAAAACTTCATTAATATTAAGGGACATTGAGAAGTGTTCATCCTGGGAAAACCTCAATAATATTAAGGGGCAGTGAGAAGGGTTAATCCTGGGAAAGACGTCATTAATATTAAGGGGCATTGCAAAGAGTTCCTCCTGGGCAAGACTTCATTAATATTCAGGGGCAGTGCAAAGAGTTCATCCTGGGCAAAACTTAATTTATATTAAGGGGCAGTGTGAAGAGTTCATCCTGGGCAAAACTTCATTAATATTATGTCGCAGTGAGATGAGTTCACTCTGGGCAAAACTTCATTAATATTAAGGGGCAGTGAGAAGAGTTCAAAAGATCTTTTATATTAAGGGGGAAGTGCGAAGAGTTAATCCTGGGCAAAAGTTGAAAAATATTAAAGGGCAGTGAGAAGGGTTCTTCCCCAGCAAAACTTCATTAATATTAAGGGGCAGTGCAAAGAGTTCTTCCTTGTCAAAACTTCATTAATATTAAGGGGCAGTAAGATGAGTTCATTCTGGGCAAAACCTCATTAATGTTAAGTGGCAATGTGAAGAGTTCATCCTGGACAAAACTTCATTAATATTAAGGGGCAGTTAAAACTAAATTAATATTATCAGGCAGTGTGAAGAGTTAAATCTGGGCAAAATTGCATTAATATTAACGGGCAGTGCGAAGAGTTCCAAATTTAAA